>NC_041382.1:290330892-290379825 GCF_002162155.2 Triticum dicoccoides | reverse complement strand
GGAGGTCGGGGGTGGTCTCGGGGAGGAGTGAGGTGGTCTGGGCGATGAGGTAGAGCGATAATGGTGCGGTGGCGGCGCTCGGCTTCGGCGAGCAATAGACGGCGAGGGAGAGGGGTTCGGGGGTCAGGAGGGGCGGAACGGGGTGAGGGGAGGGGTATTTATAGAGGGAGGGGTTCCTTGGTGGAGGGGGCGAATCGATGGAGGATCCCACGATCTCCGGGATACAGCGGCAGCGGCGGTGGTTCTGGCGTGGGGAAGAAGAAGGTGGGCGCGAGGTTTCGGGCAGACAGGTGGGGCCCGCAAGTCAGCGTCGGTGAGAAAGAGAGGAGGTAGCGGGCGACCGGGGTGAAGGGGTTTCTGGCACGGGTCAGTTGCTGGGCCAGCCTGGCGCGTAGGTGGGCCGAGGGAGAGAGAGAGAGTTGGGCCTCGGTGGCTTCAGCCATTTTAAAAAAAAAGTTTTTCCTATTCTTTTTAAACACAGAACAAAAAGAAAGAAATAAACAAACTAAATAATAAATGTATATAGGCATATAATATATCAAAATGACCGCAAAAATAAATCCTACAACATGAACATTTTTACAAAGTGAAATAAAATACACAAAAATTCTAATAAATAAAAAAGTACTTCTGATGCAATTAAAATTCAAAATAAAACTACTTTAAAATACCAAAATTATTTCAAACTTAATTTTCTCCATTTTCTAATGTAGGGAATCATTTTACCCTATTTTCTATATATTTTAATTTTGCAGAAAATAATTTGAAATAAAACCAAATAACTCCAAATGGTTTTGAATTTTTAAAAAAAATTCAAACCATCTTCAAACCTTTCTTCATACTTCCAACTCATATTTCATATGTTTTGAAGAAGTCAGTTTATCTTCTCTCATGAAAATCATTGAGTTGCATAAAGTTTATAAATTTGAAATACCTTCAAAGAAATTCAAAAAAAAATCTTTCGAAACCCTTTTTGTTTCTGGAAGAAGTCATGTTTTCTTCACTCTAGGGTTGTGGTGAAGAAATAAATTTGAATTTCATTGAGATCAAATGCAAGGATGAAAGTTTGGGAAGTCATTTCATTCCGTCTCATTCAACTTTCAAAAAGTTTCCAATTTCACTCAATTTCACACAATCAATCACTCACAATCAAACAAATAATCAAAGTGATTTATTTAATATAACATTCCAAAATTTAGAATTTTGGGTTGTTACAAACCTACCACACTTAAAATGAATCTCATCCTCGAGATTCGAAGAGGCTAGCAAGAAAAGGTTAGGGGTTGGGGGTCTTCTAGCAAATATTTTGGTCGGAAGGGTCTAGTGTGCTACCACACTTAAAAGCATGGGTATGGTTCAGACAAAACTCATGTACTCCATCCTTTTGGGTTGCTGGTGTCGATGTTCTCATATAATCCGAAATAGCTCTTTCACGGGTGTTGTTCCGGTCGGGGCATAACCTTTTCTCAAACATGTGTCCTTTCATCCTGGTGACGTTCTTCCGAGTCTGGGTCTTCTTAGCTGACTGGTCTGTCGCCAATACTAAATAACTATCGAAATTCTCATGGTGGTCAACCATGTATGGTTTCTCCTGCAGAAAAATGGGTTTGGTTGAATCTCACCGTCTATCCTACGATTGGCAACCGGTGCCTGGTACATGGATCAATCATCCTACCATTCTATGGTTTTATGGCTTGACGTGTCGACACTCTTCTAAGGTTTTCAAGGCTCTCTGATTTTCCATCAACATATGATAGCTCATGATAGAAGTCTCTGGTATGGGGGCCAATCCATCCCGTACTTGAACCATTACTACATATGCAGACATTGAATCACGTATTCTAACACTTGGGCATACTCACTAGCATTGCAGAATTTCTCTTGTCAACGAATTGAGTTCGAATAAATCCATTGTTTCTGCAAGCTGAACAAGACATCTAACGGTTCTTCACATCTCTCGGGTTTTCGTATCCTCCTAAAAGTGTCGGTTGATTAACTCAGAGTTTTCTTCCAAAATATCTTCCTTCAGCAAGCGTGTGCTTGCTTCCTATTAACTCCGGGGCCTGTGGGTTATGGCCCACTTCAACTCTTGTAAAATTTAACTCATCCTTTCGAGGATTATCATTACGTATTCCAACATTACATCTCCTTTAAATCCAATAGTACTTCTTCCTTCATACCCTTGTGGTGATGATCATACAAAACTCCAACTTATTTGGTCCCACTCCCTTCTATGGACCGTCATGAATAACACATTTCTTTCTTATTGATCTTGTGGCTTTAGGGAGTACTACCACACCAAAAAAATGCACTAGTTTATCCATAAATCATATTATTTTCATATCAAATCTTTTATTACATCCTTAACCATTTTTCGTAAATCCATATACGAAAAAGTACTTTGTTACAAATGCTGCCACCCACATGGTTTGGTATGGTCAGGCATTACTTCCTACTTTATTCATTTTTCCTCCTTGAGGATTCTTCAGTCCCACTGGAATTGTGCGACATGCGCCTTGAAATGTTCAATCTTCTGTTTCATCATGGTGGCCTTGAGCTTCATTTCCATCATCTCTGCATGCACTTCTCTTAGGTATTCCTGAGTATAACGGAGTCTTGCTTCAAGTATTTCTCCGATCTGGCGTATGGCTTCCATGGCTGCTTCATGAACAGCGTCGAGGAAAGTTGCTTGTGGTACACGTGAGATGAAAAATTACTGCCCCATCATCTTTGGGCAAACTCCTTTCATACGGTGGAGGTGTACCTCCACATACCAAAGTTCCACTCCCTTTTGCATGAAGGGGTAGCCTTTGTAGACTGCATATCCTTCAAGGTGGATATGCTTCATCATGTCCTTCAGGATCTTCGGGTAATCATGACCACTTGTCAGGGTCATGATCGTTTCTGGACCTTTAAGGAAAGACTCATAAAGGGTCGTCATCTGCAGTTGTAAAACAAAAATGGTGCTCAGAATAAGGTACATATCTCCTTGGGTACACAATCATATCATCCAAACAGAACTTCAAACTCAATTTCCAACATCCAGTTTATGCATCACAACTCATTTTCTTCCATGTTCACCCAGAATATTACTTTCCAAGATAAAACATAACAACTCCTTAAAGCCTTTCAGCATATGACATATCAACTTTATTGAGTCATGAATTTTTACAATCTCTGAGTAATCTATTACATAACTCAACCCCGCATTCTCACGAAAAAGTGTTTTCCTTACTACCCTTATTACTGATATCAACATCTCCACTACTCAGCTCTAGCTTTCTCATGATTTGAACAATCCCTAGAAAAATTTCCTGCTTCCTTGCATCGGAAACAAATAACTTCCGGCATGTCTCGAGGCTTCTTGGTGATGGTGCCTGCTCCTTGAGTTCCTTGCTTCCTTTCGAGACAATCATTGGTAGAATGCCCGACGTCCTTACATTCAAAACAGGTAATATGACTCTTGTCCCTCTTTGCAGAAATTGCGTAGTTCTAAGGGTGTCTTTGTTTTCTCTTCCTGGTTTTCTTTGTTCTGATCGAACGTTCTATTCCCTGTGGATCAAGCTCCACTGCTTCTGTCGGGACGTATCCCAGATACTCTTTTGTTACCTTGGTGCAACACTGTGAAAAATGTCCTTCTTCTCCACATGAATAACAGGCATTGGAGTAAAATCTGTTGAGGCTTTCTCCATCGGGGTCTTCAACACTTTCCTTAATCAAAGGTTCTTTCATAACTTCTCGGAGGGCTTCTTTCATTCCTTCTTCCTGCTTCTGAATAGTTTATTGCACCGTGGGGTAAATGTGACACTGAGCTGGGTAGTGGGTGGTTCCTTCACACAAGAAACAAGTCACCTGACTAGTTGGGCATTCCTCAGCTGGGTGATTTCCCTCACAATGAGGGCATCCATCCTTGTGTTCTTCATTGGTGTGTCCTATTTCTCCGCAAATCTTGCAGGCACAAGGTTTCTTCATCGGGTTATCCCAGTGCTTCCGGATGAGATGGGATCTTGTCAGAGTCTTCTTGAATTCTTCCCAAGTCCTTGCTCCATTCCATCCCTGTATAGCTTGATGCATCTGCCACCATGTTGCAGCACTTCCTTCAAAGTACTGAAGAGCGTACGATACTTCATTCTTCCTTGAAACCAAATTGCTCCCGAAGTGATTCTCCATGTTCTGAATCCATAGCTCTACCTCAGGCTGGGTTTTTGGTCCAGAGAATATCAATCCATCTTCATTCATCATCTACTAGGTCCAAGGGTTTTAGGGTGAGATAAGAGAGAGCTGGGAAGGGATACACACAATGCAAACAATAGTTTTGAAGAAATGAGTTTTATTTTGTGGCTGTCGGAAAACATCAAACAAATGACAGCTCACAAATCGCCGCATCTAACATAAGTAAATAACATGGGTTTGGTCTTCTAAAGGTCAAATAATTCGTCAGATTCTTCAAGTCTTCGGAGTCTTCAACCGTTGTAGCTTCAACTCTTCTAATGCATGGTGAAATCCTCTTTACTCTGAAATGGTCATCGGTTGTCCGATATCTTGTCCTTCTTGGAGCGGCTTTAGTTGATCTTCCGTGTGGTCAAAAGGGAAAGGGGTATATTCTAACTATTTGAAGTAAGAGATGTTATTTGATAAAATCAGAAAAGATGGGAAGTAATAGATTCTTTTGAAAATAAGGTTTTAGATATTTCTTGTCCTAGGGGCTTTTCGATTTCTAGGGTCACGTCCTGCAGTCAACATGTGCTCTGATACCATATCTGTAGCGACCCGACCTCAAACGGTCAAGCCTCTGTGTATCTGTGCCATCCCTGGATCGGTATGCTGGCACACACAGTACATCAATGTATATATCAAACTGCAATCACATGTATAAATAACATAAAACTGATATATACCTCATAAGTCTCAGCGGAAACAAACAATCGGATGTGGAGTCCCATCAACGCCATCGGTAGGTTGAGTGTAGACCGTAACCCTATGACGTAACTCTTACTCGTCGGAAGAAACATATCTGCAACATGAGACGTTGCAGCCGTGTAGGTCAGTACATTGAATGTACCGGCAAGATCACAATAAGAGAAAACAAAAGATAAACTATACTATATGCAATATGGCTTTGTGGCTCTATAACTGAGTTTTGTTTGTAGAAAAGCTGGTTTTATTTTCCCTACATCAAAGGAATTAACTGGAGTCTGTACTATGGAGTTTTCTATCATGACATGGTTCCGCCAACCGATGTCTCATAGCCCAAATAATCATAAGTTGCCCCCAATTAATTTATCAGTCCGGTGTTGAGAGTTCCGAGATAGATCCAAGTCTAGAGGCTCAAATTGTCCGTAACCGGGGACACGGCTAATCGATTAGGTTTTAACCCTCTACAGAGGTTTGTACACTTTACCCGCAAGATTCGATCCCTCTCTTTACATTCTCGCACTTCAGGGTGTTTGAGAATAAGATGACCGAAACATGGTCTTCGGAAGAGTTCCTCTGACCACTATCTGGTGCTCATCCAATCCTACCGTAGTTCTACATCTGCTTGCACCGTCCCAGCCAGAGTCACCACTAAGGTCAACCAAGCCAGAGCCCATAGTGACTTGCGGTTGCACAGGTAAGCTGCCGGGCATGAAGTATTCTTCCGTCTATTTGAGTCTGGGTGAAGCTTCCCGCAAGATTTCATGGCGCTTCTCCATGCATCCTGGCCAGCCATTGGTTTCTCCAGGGTGCCCGTCAACCGTCCTTCACCCAGTAGTGTGTATTGAATTCTTGTCTCGAGTCTCGAAATCTTGAAGAGTACTGAAGATGCAGTCCTTGCCGGTGCCATCATGAAGTTGTCGCCATTGACGTAGAGTCCTTCTTCAGACCACTCTCATGCACTCATACCAAACCCCGTCTACTATAGCATAGCATTAAAACTATGTAACGTCCCGGGTTTGGTACAGGGGGATGGGTTTCTACCTCATGCATTCTACTCAACTACAAGATTCAATAACACTACTTGAGGGATTGTTGAAAGGGTGCTACTACATGCAAATAAAACATAGGTATGAAAAACATGGTCAAAGTGAACTTGCCTGGTATTACTTGATGAAGAAATAATAACTCTCTCAGAAACTTGACAAGATTATACGCAACTCTCTGATGAAAATCTATATAGTAAAACATAGTATTCGCATAAGCAAACATACTAGCAAGCAATTTCTAACACTCACAAACAAAATCAAAAAATAAAATACAATTCACAAAGAACACAAAATAATAAACCAATGAAAACTACTAAAGAAAAATTCTAAGACATAACCCAAAATAGCTTTGTCCTAAGTAAAAAATTTACAACAAAGAAAATACAAGAAACAGAAAAGAAAATATAAAACAACTAATTTTAACAGAAAGTATTTTTCATAAACTTTTAATAGCAAAAAGAAACAAATAAAAAGCTTTTATGAAACACTAACTATGACCTAAACAAGCTTTCATACAAAACTAAGTAAAATAAGTTTTAAAATAAAACAAAATTTTCTTTTGTTGACTAACAGAAACAAAACTAAATTTTTCAGGAGTGACAAAAAGAAATAATTTAAAACTAATAAAAACTACAAGGAAAAGACTAAAACAAAACAGTAACAAAATAGTAGCAAAAAGAATACTGTTTTGCTAAAACAATACTGTTTTGCTAAAAAATTAATTTAAAATAAACTAAAATAAATCACTATATTACTCTGGATAGACAAAACAATAACAAAACAGTAGCAAAAAGAATCAATCAAAAATATTTAACAAAACTCAAGATACGGCCAAAATAGTGATTTGAACAAATTTCATCAAACTCAAATTTACACTACTCAAACTTTATATCTAAGGACACACACAGAAACTTCAAGAAATTTTGAATCTAATTCAAAAAGAATCACTCAATTTGGATCTAAAACATAAAAGTTATAAGCAATATAAAATCAGAACTATTCTGATTTTAAAACAGAAACGGAAATAACAAAAAAAAACTAACGGGTGCTACCGGGCCGAATTGGGTGCGATCTGGAACTAAACAGCGCGCATGCGTTTAATAGGCTAGTATAGGTCTATGGCTAAACAGAGTAAACCAATCGGCTAAACCGACTAAACCTGAATCGATCTAAACCAAATAAAAACCGAACAAACCGGAACTAAACCGATCTAACAAAATAAACCAAACTATTCGATCTAATCTAATCTAATGCGTTGACTACAGATCCGACGGCTGAGGGTGTTCCTGGTGCTTACAGTGAGGGCAGGGGAGCTCCGGCGTGGTCAACAGCTTCCGGCGTCGACGGTGTGGCGGCTCCGGTGATCCTCCGGCGACGGCGACAGCACCAGGTGACGTAGAGGACGACGGCGATCACGGGGTGGTAGGCAGCTAACTTGGGTACGACGTAGTCGAGCAGGGAGAGATCGACGGCCGCGGTGATGCTCGGTGATGAAGGGGGCGATGATCCTGGCGGTTGTAGGCGGCGGTGGTGGTGTTCAGGCGATGCGGGGGAGCAAGGGGAGGTCGGGGGTGGTCTCGGGGAGGAGTGAGGTGGTCTGGGCGATGCGGTAGAGCGATAATGGTGCGGTGGCGGCGCTCGGCTCCGGCGAGCAATAGACGGCGAGGGAGAGGGGTTCGGGGGTCAGGAAGGGGCGGAACGGGGTGAGGGGAGGGGTATTTATAGAGGAAGGGGTTCCTTGGTGGAGGGGGAAAATCAATGGAGGATCCCGCGATCTCCGGGATACGACGGCGGCGGTGGTGGTTCTGGCGTGGGGAACAAGAAGGTGGGCGCGAGGTTTCGGGCGGACAGGTGGGGCCCGCAAGTCAGCGTCGCTGAGAGAGAGAGGAGGTAGCGGGCGACCGGGGCGAAGGGGTTTCTGGCGCGGGTGAGTTGCTGGGCCAGCCTGGTGCATAGGTGGGCCGAGGGAGAGAGAGAGAGAGTTGGGCCTCGGTGGCTTCGGCCGTTTAAAAAAAAAGTTTTTCCTATTCTTTTTAAACACACAACAAAAATAAAGAAATAAACAAACTAAGTAATAAATGTATATAGGCATATAATATATCAAAATGACCGCGAAAATAAATCCTACAACATGAACATTTTTACAAAGTGAAATAAAATACACAAAAATTCTAATAAATAAAAAAGTACTTCTGATGCAATTAAAATTCAAAATAAAACTACTTTAAAATACCAAAATTATTTCAAAGTTAATTTTCTCCATTTTTCTAATGTAGGGAATCATTTTACCCTATTTTCTATATATTTTAATTTTGGATAAAATAATTTGAAATAAAACCAAATAACTCCAAATGGTTTTGAATTTAAAAAAAAATCAAACCATCTTCAAACCTTTCTTCATACTTCCAACTCATATTTCATATGTTTTGAAGAAGTCATTTTATCTTCTCTCATGAAAATCATTGAGTTGCATAAAGTTTATAAATTTGAAATACCTTCAAAATGAAATTCAAAAAGATCTTTCGAAACCCTTTTTTTCTGGAAGAAGTCATGTTTTCTTCACTCTAGGGTTGTGGTGATGAAATAAATTTGAATTTCATTGAGATCAAATGCAAGGATGAAAGTTTGGGAAGTCATTTCATTCCCTCTCATTCAACTTTCAAAAAGTTTCCAATTTCACACAATCAATCACTCACAATCAAACAAATAATCAAAGTGATTTATTTAATATAACATTCCAAAATTTAGAATTTTGGGATGTTATAGTTTACCTATCTATTTTTAGCCAGCCGGTTGTGGCGTCCCTTATTTGGCTAGTCTGTCGTTCTATCCTCTTGGCTCTATGTGAGCCCTTTTTTACAGTTCGAGACTTTTAGGACCATGTTGGAACCTATTTATTTTTTTTAATAAGAGGGCCGTATGCATCATTCTGATGCAGAGGCCGGGGTGAACCCCCTTTTCGGAAAAAAAATACGTGCATACTATGGGACTTGCAAACTTCAACACGAGTATTTCTCAAATTCACAACTACTCAACTAGCACACTCTAATATCACCACCTTTATATCTCAAAACAATTATCAAGTATCAAACTTCTCATAGTATTCAATGCACTTTTTATGATAGTTTTTATTATACCAATCTTGGATGCCTATGATATTAAGACTAAATTCACAACCAAAGCAAATTACCATGCTGTTCTAAAGGACTCTCAAAATTATATAAGTGAAGCATGAGAGATCAATAATTTCTATAAGATAAAAGCACCACCGTGCTCTAAAAGATATAAGTGAAGCACTAGAGCAAAATTATCTAGCTCAAAAGATATAAGTGAAGCACATAGAGTATTCTAATAAATTCCAATTCATGTGTGTCTCCCCCAAAAGATGTGTACAGAAAGTATGATTATGGTAAAATAAAAAGCAAAGACTCAAATCATACAAGACTCTCCAAGCAAAACACATATCATGTGGTGAATAAAAATATAGCCTCAAGTAAAGTATCGATGAATGAAGACGAAAGAGGGGATGCCATCCGGGGCATCCCCAAGCTTAGGCTTTTGGTTGTCCTTGAATTTTACCTTGGGTTTCCTTGGGCATACACAAGCTTAGGCTCTTTTCACTCCTTATTCCATAATCCATCAAATCTTTACCCAAAACTTGAAAACTTCACAACACAAAACTCAACAGAAAATGTCATGACCTCCGTTAGTATAAGAAAACAAACCACCACTTAAGGTACTGTAATGAACTAATTCTTTATTTATATTGGTGTTAAACCTACTGTATTACAACTTCTCTATGGTTCATAACCTCCGATACTAGCCATAGATGCATCAAAATAAGCAAACAACACACGAAAAACAGAGTCTGTCAAAAACAGAACAGTCTGTAGTAATCTGTAAGTTTAGAATACTTATATAACCTCAACAATTCTTAAATAAATTGGTGGACTTGAGGAATTTGTCTATTAATCATCTGCAAAAAGAATAAACCTAATCGCACTCTCCAGTAAAACATGGCAGCAAATCTCGTGAGCACTAAAGTTTCTGTTTTTTACAGCAAGATCGCAACAACTACCCCCAAGTCTTCCCAAAGGTTCTACTTGGTACAAACACTAATTAAAAGCATAAAACCACATATAAATAGAGTCTAGATGAATTATTTATTACTAAACAGAACCAAAAAGCAAGAAACAAAAATAAAATTGGGTTGCCTCCCAACAAGTGATATCATTTAACGCCCCTAGCTAGGCATAAAAGCAAGGATAGATCTAGGTATTACTATGATAATGATAAGGTAAATCGCGAAAACTCATCTCATACTCCCTACGTTAAGAAGCAAGCTTTCTTTGTGGTAAGCAAAAGTAATCAAAAGGGCTAAATTTAATGGGACAAAAGTCGCCAAGATCAAGCTCGGGAGGTATTGGTTCCTCCTTTGGCCCCTCATATTGCACAACCAATTCGTCATTATAAGCATTCTTTTGGCAAAAAGTCATGAGCCTTTGTTCAAGGGGAAAACCCAACCCATTACTTTGGATAGCAAAATTATCATTAAGTTCAGAGATCTTGTCAACAAGAACATCGGTAGGAACCTTCTTTCTAAGGTTTTCATTAAAAGCAACATGATCTAAAGATCGTAAGCGCATTATGTCTTCTTGATAGAAAAGGATTGCTTGTACGGGAGGACGGCTGGCGTCCAGCCTATAATGCGCAAAAAATTCATTGGCTTCTTTTATTATGAATCTGAACTCATGAGCTAAAAAGATGGTAGCTGCTCGCTTAACAGAGGAAAGCTCAATATTAGAAAATTCTAGAAAAATCCTTTGGATGCAAGGGTGCATATGAATAAATTGTCTTTCAAGTTCAACTATGAGCAAGGATATAGCATCCGCAAAACTACTAGTTCTATGGATAATAGACCCTCCCATAATAGGTAAAGCACTGGCACAAGTAAAGAAATCTTGAATAACTCATTTTCCAATAATATTGCCACTACCAATTCAAAACTTTTTAGTGTGTAAAATAGTAGGTTCTTCATGAGGATCAATAAAAGCATCAAAGTTTTCCATGTTATTACCACTATCTTTATCAACGATAACCTCCCCAATTTCAGACATGATGGTAGCAAGAGGCAAGCGAAAAAGAGGCGGAAGGAAAAGACGGCAAATAAAACGGCAAGGGTGAAGTGGGGGAGAGGAAAACGAGAGGGAAATGGCAAATAATGTAATGCGAGGGATAAGAGTTTGTAATGGGTACTTGGTATGTCTTGACTTGTGCGTAGATCTCCCCGGCAACGGCGCCAGAAATCCTTCTTCCTACCTCTTGAGCACTGTGTTGGTTTTCCCTTGAAGAGGAAAGGGTGATGCAGCAAAGTAGCATAAGTATTTCCCTCAGTTTTTGAGAACCAAGGTATCAATCCAGTTGGAGACTACACGCAAGTCCCTTGTACCTACACAAACAAATAAGAACCTCGCAACCAATACGATAAAGGGGTTGTCAATCCCTTCAGGTCACTTACGAGAGTGAGATCTGATAGAGATAATAATAAGAATATAAATATTTTTGGTATTTTTATGATATAGATAAGAAAGTAAAGATTGCAAAGTAAAATAGATTGGAAACTTATATGATAAAAGATAGACCCGGGGGCCATAGGTTTCACTAGTGGCTTCTCTCAAGATAGCATAAGTATTACGGTGGGTGAAGAAATTACTGTCGAGCAATTGATAGAAAAGTGCATAATTATGAGGATATCTAGGCATGATCATGTATATAAGCATCATGTCCGCGACAACTACACCGAAATGATTCTGCATCTACTACTATCACTCCAAATATCGACCGATATCCAGCATGCATCTAGAGTATTAAGTTCATAAGAACAGAGTAATGCATTAGGCAAGATAACATGATGTAGAGGGATAAACTCAAGCAATATGATATAAACCCCATCTTTTTATCCTCCATGGCAACAATACAATACGTGTCTTGCTGCCCCTGCTGTCACTGGGAAAGGACACCGCAAGATTGAACCCAAAGCTAAGCACTTCTCCCATTGCAAGAAAGATCAATCTAGTAGGCCAAACCAAACTGATAATTCAGAGAGACTTCCAAAGATAACCAATCATACATAAAAGATTTTATAGAAGAATCAAATATTGTTCATAGATAAACTTGATCATAAACCCACAATTCATCGGATCTCGACAAACACACCGTAAAAAGAGTTACATCAAATAGATCTCCAAGAAGATTGAGGAGAACATTGTATTGAGATCCAAAGAGAGAGAGAAGAAGCCATCTAGCTAATAACTATGGACCCGAAGGTATGTGGTAAACTACTCACACATCATTGGAGAGGCTATGGTGTTGATGTAGAAGCCCTCCGTGATCGATTCCCCCTCCGGCGGAGCTCCAGAAAAGGCCCCAAGATGGGATCTCTTGGGTACAGAAGGTTGCGGCCGTGGAAATAGGGTTTCGTGGTGCTCCTGGATGTTTTCGGGATATATGGATATATATAGGAAGAAGAAGTAGGTCGGTGGAGCTGCGAGGGGCCCACGAGGGTGGGGGGCAGGCGTGCCTCCCTGCCTCGTGGCCGCCTCGTTTCTGTCTTGACGTCTACTCCAAGTACCTGGATCACGTTTGTTCCAAAAATAACTCTCCCGAAGGTTTCATTCCATTTGGATTCTGTTTGATATTCCTTTTCTGCAAAATACTGAAATAGGCAAAAAAACAACAATTTGCACTTGGCCTTGGGTTAGTAGGTTAGTCCCAAAAATAATATAAAAGTGTATAAATAAGCCCATTAAACATCCAAAAAAGAATAGCATGAAACAATCAAAAATTATAGATACGTTGGAGACGTATCATCGCCGTGCCACGGTGACGCACGCCGTCGCCCTAGGATCCCATGCCGCGGACTCCTCGCGTGAACTCGTGATGTGTGCGACGATGCCTCCACGCACTTGGATCCGCTTCCCACAGTTCTTCTCCGTCGAGATGCCGCCGAGGGCAACCCTCGAAGTTTGGCTGCAGCACGCCGACTGCGATGTTCCTGATATATATTTTACTTGGGAGTTAGAAACTAAGCAATGTTTTACATATTTACAACATCCCAAGGAGAGACATGTTGCTACTGTTGTTTGTGCTTTCACTAGCTTTGCATGTGTATGGTGGTGTGAACTTTGTAGATTATATCATATTCCATCTAATTGGGCTACTTTGAAAATGGCTATGCTTACTCATTGGGTTCCACCATATTATCAATGTGAATTACTTCAAAAACTGCAGTGTTTAGGACAAGAAAAAATTTCAGTAGTGGAGTATCATCAGGAATTACAAACTAGCATGATTAGATGTGGTATTGTTGAGGATAATGAGGCTATGCTTGCATATTTTATGGGTGGATTAAATAGAGAGATTCAGACCATTATAGAGTATAAGGAGTATAATAATATCACTCGTTTATTCCATCTTGCTTGCAAAGCTAAAAGTGAAGTGCAGGATTGACAGACATTGGTGCGAACTAATTTTTTTGCAGGTTGATCTTCATCATGGACACCACGTACATCCTCTACTTCCACACGCCCAACTGCAGCACCACTGACTTCAACCGCCAATTCCAACCAATATACAAGAAAACATGCACCACCACCACCACCATCTGCCAGGAGCACACGTTCTGGTCCCGCACAGAGCTCTTCTTCATCCATGGCATCAACAGGCCAAACACATGTGGTTATATGTCATTGTTGCAAGTGTGGAGGTCACTATTTGAGCAAATGTCCATCTCCATGTGTGATTATTGTTACGGAGGATGGTGGGTATGAGTCCGCTAGTGACTATGATGAGGAGACTTTGGCTCTTATTGCAAGTGAAGAACATGGTGAAGATGATTCTAAACATGAGATGCAATACATGGTTGCGGAAGATGCTGACAGGTATGAGAGTTTAGTTGTTCAATGTGTTTTGAGTGTGCATGTAACACAACCTGAGCAAAATCAGACGCATAATTTGTTCCATACAAAGGGAGTTGTGAAGGAATGTTATGTCCGCTTTATCATTGATTGAGGGAGTTGCAACAACTTGGCTAGCATGGAGATGGTGGAGAAGTTGTCTCTCACCACAAGACCCCATCTGCGTCCTTACTTCATCCAATGGTTCAACAATAACGGCAAAGTTAAGGTAACATGTATTGTTCGTTTGCATTTTAGTATTGCTACATAAGCTGATTATATTGATTGTGATGTGGTACCCATGCAAGCATGTGCCTTATTACTTGGTAGATTATGGCAATTCGATAAAAAATTATGTACACCATGGTAGAAACAATCAGCATACTCTTGTTCATAAGGATAACATATTAATTTGCTTCCTATGACTCCTGATTCCATTTTGAAAGATGATACTAATAGAGCTAGTAAAGCAAAATAGTAGCAAAATAAGAGTGATATTCAGATTGTGGCAAAACAATTTGAGAAACAAATAAAGCCTAATAATAACCCATCATCTAGTGTTGCTTCTGAAATTAAATTAAAAAGTGGATGTTTACTTGCCACCAGATCTAATATTGATGACCTAGATTTTAGCAAATCTGTTTGCTATGCTTTCATGTGCAAAGAGGCATTATTTTCATTCGAGGACGTACCTCTCTCTTTTCCTCCTGTTGTGACTAACATTTTGTAGGAGTTCGCTGCCAGCTTTACAGAAGACGTTCCACCGGGATTACCACCTATTCGAGGGATTGAGCATCAAATTGACTTAATTCCCGGTGATTCACTGCCAAACCGTGCGCCATACCGTACCAATCTAGAGGAGACGAAGGAGATTATGTGTCAAATATAGGAGAGATACGACTCCAATGTATCTACTTTTCCTAATGCTTTCCCTCTTGTTTTGGACTCTAATTTGCATGATTTGAATGAAACTAACCCCAGACTGACGCTGTTTTTAGCAGAACTACCAGGTGGTGTTTTTTGTGCAGAAATAGAAGTTCTCGGAATGGAACGAAACTTGCGGGGAATTTTGATATAATATATAAGAATTTCTGGAGCCAAGACCTACCGGAGGGGGGCACCTGGGTGGGCACAACCCACCAGGGTGTGCCCCCCTCACCAGGCACGCCCAGGTGGGTTGTCCCCACCTAGTGGCCTCGCAGACCCTGAAACCAACGCTATAAAATCCTATTTTCCCAGAAAAAATCAGGGAGAAATAATTATCACGATCCACAAGACGGAGCCACCGCCAAGCCCTCTTATTCCTCGGGAGGGCAGATCTGGAGTCCGTTTGGGGCTCCGGAGAGGGGGATCTTCGTTCTTCGTCATCACCAACCCTTCTCCATCGCCAATTCCATGATGCTCCCTACCAAGAGTGAGTAATTCCTTCGTATAGGCTTGCTGGTCGGTGAGGAGTTGGATGAGATTCATCATGTAATCGAGTTAGTTTTGTTAGGGCTTGATCCCTAGTATCCACTATGTTCTTAGATTGATGTTGCTATGAATTTGCCATGCTTAATGCTTGTCACTTTGCGCACGGGTGCCATGATTTCATATCTGAACCATTTATGTTATCACCATTATATCCATGTTCTAAATCCAATCTTGCAAGTTATAGTCACCTAATACGTGTTATGCTCCGGCAACCCCTGAGTGACAATAGTCAGGCCCACTCCCGGTGATGACCGTAGTTTGAGGAGTTCATGTATTCACTATGTTTAAATGTTTTGTTCCGGTTCTCTATTAAAAGGAGGCCTTAATATCCCTTAGTTTCCAATATGGACCCCGCTACCACAGGAGGGTAGGACAAAAGATGTCATGCAAGTTCTTTCCATAAGCACGTATGACTATTTACGGAATACATGCCTACATTATATTGATGAACTGCAACTACTGTCGTATCACCCTAGGTTATAACTGTCTCATGATGAATATCACCCAAGAAGTCACCGATCCAATGCCTACGCATTTATCCTATATTGTTCTTGCTAAGTTAATACTGCTATCATCACTGTAACACTTGCTACCAAATTACTACTATCACTGTTACCGTTACTGTTACTGCTGCTACTATTATCAAAACTACCATACTACTTTGCTACTGATCACTTTGTTGCACATGATTAATCTCCAGGTGTGGTTAAATTGACAACTAGCTGCTAATACCTTCAAATATTCTTTGGCTTCCCTTGTGTCGAATCTATAAATTTGGGTTGAATACTCTACCCTCGAAAACTATTGCGATCCCCTATACTTGTGGGTTATCAATATCTTTTTTTGGCACCGTTGCCGGGGAGCATAGCTATATTTGTTGAGTCACTTGGGATTATTATCATATTATCACTATGAAGAATCTGAAGGATACTAAGACTAAGAATCTTCCCTCAAAGACAAGGGGAGGTAAGGAACTGCCATCTAGTTCTGCTTTAGATTCACCTTCTATTATAAGTAAACTTGCAACACCACCACATGCTATTAATTCTGATATGTCGCAAGTTATTGATGATTCTACTTCTACTATGGATAATGCTTATGATGATGCTAGTACCTTGCTTAATGATGATGTGCCACTTGGTGAATTTCTTGATAAACAAATTGCTAGAGTTATACAACATGATGTTGTTGAATCTGGTGATGAGCTTGAAACTCAATCTCTTGAAACACCTACTAGAACTAGCCTTCCTAGATATGAACTGCCTAATGTACTGGAAGGTTATGTTGTGAGTGAAGAAACAACTAGAGATATTCTTGCTTGTACAGATAGAGATGATCTAGAGAAATTATTATGCAAGTATAAAGAAAAATCTCTGAATGCTAGAATGAAATGTGATCCTAAGTTTTCTACTTCACCTATCTTTATCGATGATAAGGATTATGAATTCTCTGTCGACCCAGAGTTATTTACTTTGGTTAAATCTGATCCTTTCCATGGTTATGAAACTGAAACTGTTGTGGCACATCATACTATGTTGAATGATATAGCCACCCTTTTTACTCATGATGATAAAACTCGCTATTACTTTATTCTCAAATTATTTATGTTCTCATTAAAGGGTGATGCTAAAGCTTGGTACAATACTCTTGCTCCTGGTTGTGTGCGTAGTCCCCAGGATATGATTTATTACTTCTCTGAAAAATATTTCCTACTCATGAGAAACAAGCTGCCTTACAGGAAATATTTAACTTTGTGCAAATCAAAGAAGAGAGTATCCCACAAGCTTGGGGGAGACTTTGCCAATTACTTAGTGCTTTGCATAATCATAGACTTAAGAAAAATGAAATACTTGATATCTTCTTAATGGACTAACCGATGCTTCTAGGGACTTCCTAGATAGTTGTGCTGGTTGCGTTTTCAGGGAATGAACTATTGGTCAAGCTGAAGAATTACTGAATAACATATTGAAAAATTATGATGATTGGGCTATTCCTGAACCACCGCCTGAACCCACTCCAAAGAAGAGGGGTATATTATATCTCAGTCCAGAAGATATGCAAGAGGGAAAGAAATCTATGAAGGAAAAAGGTATTAAAGCTGAGGATGTTACAAATTTACCTCCTATTGAAGAAATACAAGGGCTTGATACACCACCACTGCCTAAGGTGGTAGAGATAAATTCTCTTAGGAAATTCAGTGATAATGACAATCCTCACAATATGCATCCTAGTCAATGCCTTTATGAGTTTGAAAATTATATTATAAAACAAGATCACTTCAATGCAAATGTTATGAAACAATTGTAATATAATTCTGATACGTTTGAGTGACTTGTTATTTAGAATACCAAATGATGTTAGAGGTGTTGGAAAGCATGCTTCTATGGTTCAAACTCAGTTAAAACAAGTTGCTAATTCTCAAAGAGATTGCTTAATGAAATGAATAATAATATGCATGACTTTGCTATTAGAGTAGCAACTAGAGGAGGTAAAATGACTCAGGAACCACTTTATCCTGAGGGACACCCAAAAATAATTGCACAAGATTCACAAAGAGCCAACACTAGTGCACCTAGTTCTTCTAAAAAGAAAAAGAAGAAGAAAAATGATAGGACTTTGCATGCTCCTAGTGAACCTGAAATAGAGAAACCTCCTGGTAATGATAATGAAACTTCTATCTCAAATGCTGAAACTCAATCTGGTAATGAACAATCACCTAGTGAAAATGAAAAAGATAATGTTGATGTTCATAAGACTCTCAACCAAATAATAAAGAACCAGACAATTATGTTGAGATAGAACCACCTGTTGATCTTGATAACCCACAACCTAAGAATAAAATGTATGATAAAAGAGACTTCATTGATAGAAAACACGGTAAAGAAAGAGAACTGTGGGTTCAAAAACCTATGCCTTTTCCACCTAAGTCAACTAAAAAGAATGATGATGAAGAATTTGAACACTTTGCTGAAATGCTGAGGCCAGTCTTTTTGCGTACTCGCTTGACTGATATCTTGAAAATGCCTCCTTATGCAAAGTATATGAAAGACATCCTCATTAATAAGTGAAAAATACCAGAAGCTAAAATATCCACCATGCTTGCTAATTACACTTTTAAGGATGGAGTACCTAAAAACTTGGATATCCGGAATTCCAACTATACCTTGCTCCATCAAAAAGAATTGTGTGAAAACTGCTTTGTGTGATTTAGGAGCTGGTGTTAGTGTTATGCATTTCTCTTTATATAAAGGACTTGATTTGAATAAACACACACCTACTGAAATGTCTATGCAAATGGCTGACAAATCAACTGCCATACCTATCGGTATCTGTGAGGATGTGCCCGTTGTTGTTGCTAATGTTACTATTTTGACTGACTTTGTTATACTTGAGATGCCCGAGAATGACAACATGTCGATTATCCTTGCTAGACCTTCTTTAATACTACAGGGGCTGTTATTGATTACAATTAAAGCAAGTTCACTCTTCATATCAATGGTAATGAGCATATGGTGCACTTTCCGAAGAAACATTTCCAAGTGAATGGTATTAATGTTATGGAAAAATCTCCGAAAATCACTTTTGGAAGTTTTCAAATACCTCTACGTACTGTCAAAAAGAAATATGAAATGCTTATTGTTGAGGACATTCATATCCCCAATGAGGTAACTTAGTTGTCAGATTTCGGGTTCCAGCAAAACCCTTAAGGTTCGAACACTGGGGTGCGCACGAAGATCTCTCCCCCCTCTAGCTCGCACACATCATGATCTCACAGCCTAGCTCGACGAACCCAAAGAACAAGAGACACAAGAGTTTATACTGGTTCGGGCCACTGATGTGGTGTAATACCCTACTCCAGTGTGGTGTGGTGGATTGCCTCTTGGGATGGGGATGAACAGTTACAAGGGAAGAACAGCCTTCTGGGGAGAGGTGTTCTTGGGCTTGGTGAACTTGTGTGGTTGAGGATGAACTCAATCCTCTCTCTTGCTCTCTCTCTCTCTAGATCTGTTTTCTCCTACTATGGTGGCTAGTCCTATTTATAGAGGCCCTGGTCCTCTTCCCAAATATTGAGCGGGAAGGGATCCCACAACGGCAAAATTTGAAGGGAGACAACTGGTACAAGGTATCCTGACAAAAGTAGTCTTTTCCTGCCAAATGCTCTGGTGGTGACGCTGTCTTGGGCTCCACGGTGACCTCCGTCCTGTTGTCCTACTGGTCTTGGTCTTGTTGCACCGATATGGAAACCTTTGCCTGATGCCTCGGGACTGCTCGCCTGCGCTTGCCTCTTTAGCACCAAAGAGGAAACGAGGACACTATGCGCGCTGGTGGCAGCCTGGCGCCCGCCTGGCTCCAATCGTCATGCCTTGCATCACAGAAACCTCGCGAGTTGTCCCTTGCCTTGATCTCTCCGCCCCTCACGAGCTAGCCTGGTGGAGCAGCCCCCGAGGAGGCCTTGTGTCATCCGCCTCGCGAGGCTTGGACCCTCGCGAGGGTCTTGAGTGTTTACTGGGGAAGATGGGTTGTGCATGGCCGCTGGTGGAGCCACGCTGTGGGCCGCAGGTAGGCAAATTTGGGGACCCTCGTTCCCAGAACACCGATAGTAGTCCCCGGGCCCAAGGCGTGCTCGGACTTGGCTTCAAGGAGAAGCCAAAGGGCAAGTGTGGAGCGCCGCAGGCCCCAATAGCTTGTGGTCCCGGTTGACGCGTGGCGACTGATTGGACGTGGGCGTCTCTGCTTCCCCACGCTACCACGGCAACTGCCCGACTTGACGAGTCCTTGCTGCATGCAGAAAAAGATCATTATTACCTTACATCATGGAGGCCGGCGGTTGGCCTCCCCTTGGCTATAAATGGGAAGAGGGGGCGGAGCCCCTGTCTCCCATCCCTTCCTTTGCTTCTCCCGCTCCTTCTTCTTCCTCGCTTCATCGCTCGCTGCATCGACCATGGCGCCGATACGGAGGTTCTCGGCCGTGGAAAAGGGAAAGACTCCCCTTAACGAGCTCGAGCCACTTCCGCCGAAGAAGAGGTTGTCCCATCGTCACAACATAGTCATGAGGCCGGAAGTGTCGCGGCCATGGTACGGGCGGCCACCTCCCGGGTATAGGTTTCCCTTGTACGCCCGAGCTGAGGGCTCCGGAGGGAGGGGCGACGAGCGCCTCCGCCCATGCTAGGGCCGTGGTCGCCTGCTACCTCTTGAGCACTACATTGGTTTTCCCTTGAAGAGGAAAGGGTGATGCAGCAAAGTAGCGTAAGTATTTCCCTTAGTTTTTGAGAACCAAGGTATCAATCCAGTAGGAGACTACACGCAAGTCCCTCGTACCTAGATAAACAAATAAGAACCTCGCAACCAACGCGATAAAGGGGTTGTCAATCCCTTCACGGTCACTTATGAGAGTGAGATCTGATAGAGATAATAATAATAAGTTAAATATTTTTGGTATTTTTATGATATAGATAAGAAAGTAAAGATTGCAAAGTAAAATAGATTGGAAACTTATATGATAAAAGATAGACCCGGGGGCCATAGGTTTCACTAGTGGCTTCTCTCAAGATAGCATAAGTATTACGGTGGGTGAACAAATTACTGTCGAGCAATTGATAGAAAAGTGCATAATTATGAGAATATCTAGGCATGATCATGTATATAGGCATCACGTCCGCGACAAGTAGACCGAAATGATTCTGCATCTACTACTATTACTCCAAATATCGACCGATATCCGGCATGCATCTAGAGTATTAAGTTCATAAGAACAGAGTAATGCATTAGGCAAGATGACATGATGTAGAGGGATAAACTCAAGCAATATGATATAAACCCCATCTTTTTATCCTCCATGGCAACAATACAATACGTGTCTTGCTACCCCTGCTGTCACTAGGAAAGGACACCGCAAGATTGAACCCAAAGCTAAGCACTTCTCCCATTGCAAGAAAGATCAATCTAGTAGGCCAAACCAAACTGATAATTCGGAGAGACTTGCAAAGATAACCAATCATACATAAAAGATTTCAGAGAAGAATCAAATATTGTTCATAGATAAACTTGATCATAAACCCACAATTCATCGGATCTCGACAAACACACAACAAAAAGAGTTACATCAAATAGATCTCCAAGAAGATCGAGGATAACATTGTATTGCGATCCAAAGAGAGAGAAGAAGCCATCTAGCTAATAACTATGGACCCAAAGGTTTATGGTAAAGTACTCACACATCATCGGAGAGGCTATTGTGTTGATTTAGAAGCCCTCCGTGATCGATTCCCCCTCCGGCGGAGCTCCGTAAAAGGCCCAAAGTTGGGATCTCTTTGGTACAGAAGGTTGCGGCGGTGGAAATAGGGTTTCGTGGTGCTCCTGGATGTTTTCGGGATATATGGATATATATAGGAAGAAGAAGTAGGTCGGTGGAGTCGCGAGGGGCCCACGAGGGTGGGGCGCGCCTCTCTGCCTCGTGGCCGCCTCGTTTCTTTCTTGACGTCTACTCCAAGTCCCTTGGATCATGTTTGTTCCAAAAATAACTCTCCCGAAGGTTTCATTCCGTTTGGATTCCGTTTGATATTCCTTTTCTGCCAAACACTGAAATAGGCAAAAACACAGCAATTTGCACTAGGCCTTGTGTTAGTAGGTTAGTCCCAATAATAACATAAAAGTGTATAAATAAGCCCATTAAACATCCAAAACAGATAATATAATAGCATGGAACAATAAAAAAATAGATACGTTGGAGACGTATCAAGCATCCCCAAGCTTAATTCCTGCTCGTCCTCGAGTAGGTAAATGAAAAAAATAGAATTTTTGATGTGGAATGCTACCTAGCATAATTCCCAATGTAATTTTCTTTATTGTGGCATGAATGTTCAGATCCGAAAGATTCAAGACAAAAGTTTAATATTGACATAAAAATAATAATACTTCAAGCATACTAACTAAGCAATTATGTCTTCTCAAAATAACATGGAAAAAGAAAGTTCATCCCTACAAAATCATATAGTTTGGTCATGCTCCATTTTCGTCACACAAGAATGCTCTCATCATGCACAACCCCGATGACAAGCGAAGCAACTGTTTCATACTTTAGTAATCTCAAACTTTTTTCAAATTTCACGCAATATATGAGCGTGAGCTATGGACATAGCACTATGGGTGGAATAGAATATGATGATAGGGGTTATGTGGAGAAGACAAAAAAAGAGAAAGTCTCACATCGACGCGGCTAATCAATGGACTAGGGAGATGTCCATCAATTAATGTCAATGCAAGGAGTAGGAATTGCCATGCAACGAATGCACTAGAGCTATAAATGTATGAAAGCTCAACAAAAGGAACTAAGTGGGTGTGCATCCAACTTTCTTGCTCACGAAGACCTAGGGCATTTGAGGAAGCCCATTGATGGAATATACAAGCCAAGTTCTATAATGAAAAATTCCCACTAGTATATGAAAGTGACAAAACAAGAGACTCTCTATCATAAAGATCATGGTGCTACTTTGAAGCACAAGTGTGGAAAAAAGGATAGTAGCATTGCCCCTTTTTATTTCTTTTTATTTCTTTTTTTGGGCCTTGTTTTTTTGGCCTTTCTCTTTTTTTATTTGGGACAGCGCTCTATTAATGATGATCATCACACTTCTATTTATTTACAACTCGATACTAGAACAAAATATGACTCTATATGAATGCCTCCGGCGGTGTACCGGGAAGGGAAATGAATCAAGAGTGACATGTATGATAAATTATGCATGGTGGCTTTGCCACAAATACGATGTCAACTACATGATCATGCAAGGCAATATGACAATGATGAAGCGTGTCATAAATGAAACGGTGGAAAGTTGCATGGCAATATATCTCTGAATGGCTATGGAAATGCCATAATAGGTAGGTATGGTGGCTATTTTGATGAAGGTATAAGGAGGTTTATGTGTGATAGAGCGTATCATATCACGGGGTTTGGATGCACCGGCGAAGTTTGCACCAACTATCAAGGGGAGAAAGGGCAATGCACGGTACCGAAGAGGCTAGCAATGATGGAAGGGTGAGAGTGCGTATAATCCATGGACTCAACATGAGTCATAAAGTACTCACATACTTATTGCAAAAATCTAGAAGTCATCAAAAACCAAGCATTACGCGCATGTTCCTAGGTGGATAGATTGGTAGGAAAAGACCATCGCTCGTCCCCAACCGCCACTCATAAGGAAGACAATCAAAGAACACCTCTTGTTTCAACCGGTTTGGATGGCGGTCATGTAATAGGATAGGCAATTAGTTTACCTATCTATTTTTAGCCAGTCGGTTGTGGCATCCCTTATTTGGCTAGTCTGTCGTTCTAGCCTCTTTGGGTCTGTATGAGCCTTTTTTACAGTTCGAGACTTTTAAGACCATGTTGGAACCTATTTTTTTTAATAAGAGGGCCGTATGCATCGTTCTGATGCAGAGGCCGGGGTGAACCCCCTTTTCGAAGAAAACAATACGTGCATGATATGGGACTTGCAAACTTCAACACAAGTATTTCTCAAATTCACAACTACTCAACTAGCACACTCTAATATCACCACCTTTATATCTCAAAACAATTATCAAGTATCAAACTTCTCATAGTATTCAATGCACTTTTTATGATAGTTTTTATTATACCAATCTTGGATGCCTATGATATTAAGACTAAATTCACAACCAAAGCAAATTACCATGCTGTTCTAAAGGACTCTCAAAATTATATAAGTGAAGCATGAGAGATCAATAATTTCTATAAGATAAAAGCACCACCGTGCTCTAAAAGATATAAGTGAAGCACTAGAGCAAAATTATCTAGCTCAAAAGATATAAGTGAAGCACATAGAGTATTCTAATAAATTCCAATTCATGTGTGTCTCCCCCAAAAGATGTGTACAGAAAGTATGATTATGGTAAAATAAAAAGCAAAGACTCAAATCATACAAGACTCTCCAAGCAAAACACATATCATGTGGTGAATAAAAATATAGCCTCAAGTAAAGTATCGATGAATGAAGACGAAAGAGGGGATGCCATCCGGGGCATCCCCAAGCTTAGGCTTTTGGTTGTCCTTGAATTTTACCTTGGGTTTCCTTGGGCATACACAATCTTAGGCTCTTTTCACTCCTTATTCCATAATCCATCAAATCTTTACCCAAAACTTGAAAACTTCACAACACAAAACTCAACAGAAAATCTCATGACCTCCGTTAGTATAAGAAAACAAACCACCACTTAAGGTACTGTAATGAACTAATTATTTATTTATATTGGTGTTAAATCTACTGTATTACAACTTATCTATGGTTCATAACCTCCGATACTAGCCATAGATGCATCAAAATAAGCAAACAACACACGAAAAACAGAATCTGTCAAAAACAGAATAGTCTGTAGTAATCTGTAAGTTTCGAATACTTATATAACCTCAACAATTCTGAAATAAATTGGTGGACTTGAGGAATTTGTCTATTAATCATCTGCAAAAAGAATAAACCTAATCGCACTCTCCAGTAAAACATGGCAGCAAATCTCGTGAGCGCTAAAGTTTCTGTTTTTTACAGCAAGATCGCAAAAACTAGCCCCAAGTCTTCCCAAAGGTTCTACTTGTTACAAACACTAAAAAAAGCATAAAACCACATCTAAATAGAGGCTAGATGAATTATTTATTACTAAACAGAACCAAAAAGCAAGAAACAAATATAAAATTGGGTTGCCTCCCAACAAGTGATATCATTTAATGCCCCTAGCTAGGCATAAAAGCAAGGATAGATCTAGGTATTACTATAATAATGATAAGGTAAATCGCAAAAAGTCATCTCATACTCCCTATGTTAAGAAGCAAGCTTTCTTTGTGGTAAGCAAAAGTAATCAAAAGGGCTAAATTTAATGGGACAAAAGTCGCCAAGATCAAGCTCGGGAGGTATTGGTTCCTCCTTTGGCCCCTCATATTGCACAACCAATTCATCATTATAAGCATTCTTTTGGCAAAAAGTCATGAGCCTTTGTTCAAGGGGAAAACCCAACCCATTACTTTGGATAGCAAAATTATCATTAAGTTCAGAGATCTTGTCAACAAGAACATCGGTAGGAACCTTCTTTCTAAGGTTTTCGTTAAAAGCAACATGGTCTAAAGATCGTAAGCGCATTATGTATTCTTGATAGAAAAGGATTGCTTCTATGGGAGGACGGCCGACGTCCACCCTATAATGCGCAAAAAATTCATTGGCTTCTTTTATTATGAATCTGAACTCATGAGCTAAAAAGATGGTAGCTGCTCGCTTAACAGAGGAATGCTCAATATTAGAAAATTCTAGAAAAATCCTTTGGATGCAAGGGTGCATATGAATAAATTGTCTTTCAAGTTCAACTATGAGCAAGGATATAGCATCCGCAAAACTACTAGTTCTATGGATAATAGACCCTCCCATAATAGGTAAAGCACTGGCACAAGTAAAGAAATCTTGAATAACTCATTTTCCAATAATATTGCCACTACCAATTCGAAACTTTTTAGTGTGTGAAATAGTAGGTTCTTCATGAGGATCAATAAAAGCATCAAAGTTTTCCATGTTATTACCACTATCTTTATCAACGATAACCTCCCCAATTTCATACATGATGGTAGAAAGAGGCAAGCAAAAAAGAGGCGGAAGGAAAAGAGGGCAAATAAAACGGCAAGGGTGAAGTGGGGGAGAGGAAAACGAGAGGGAAATGGCAAATAATGTAATGCGAGGGATAAGAGTTTGTAATGGGTACTTGGTATGTCTTGACTTCTGCGTAGATGTCCCCGGCAACGGCGCCAAAAATCCTTCTTGCTACCTCTTGAGCACTGCGTTGGTTTTCCCTTGAAGAGGAAAGGGTGATGGAGCAAAGTAGCATAAGTATTTCCCTCAGTTTTTGAGAACCAAGGTATCAATCCAGTAGGAGACTACACGCAAGTCCCTCGTACCTACACAAACAAATAAGAACCTCGCAACCAATACGATAAAGGGGTTGTCAATCCCTTCACGGTCACTTACGAGAGTGAGATCTGATAGAGATAATAATAAGAATATAAATATTTTTGGTATTTTTATGATATAGATAAGAAAGTAAATATTACAAAGTAAAATAGATTGGAAACTTATATGATAAAAGATAGACCCGGGGGCCATAGGTTTCACTAGTGGCTTCTCTCAAGATAGCATAAGTATTACGGTGGGTGAAGAAATTACTGTCGAGCAATTGATAGAAAAGTGCATAATTATGAGAATATCTAGGCATGATCATGTATATAGGCATCACGTCTGCGACAAGTAGACCGAAATGATTCTGCATCTACTACTATTACTCCAAATATCGACCGATATCCGTCATGCATCTAGAGTATTAAGTTCATAAGAACAGAGTAATGCATTAGGCAAGATGACATGATGTAGAGGGATAAACTCAAGCAATATGATATAAACCCCATCTTTTTATCCTCCATGGCAACAATACAATACGTGTCTTGCTACCCCTGCTGTCACTAGGAAAGGACACCGCAAGATTGAACCCAAAGCTAAGCACTTCTCCCATTGCAAGAAAGATCAATCTAGTAGGCCAAACCAAACTGATAATTCGGAGAGACTTGCAAAGATAACCAATCATACATAAAAGATTTCAGAGAAGAATCAAATATTGTTCATAGATAAACTTGATCATAAACCCACAATTCATCGAATCTCGACAAACACACCGTAAAAAGAGTTATCAAATAGATCTCCAAGAAGATCGAGGAGAACATTGTATTGAGATCCAAAGAGAGAGAGAGAAGAAGCCATCTAGCTAATAACTATGGACCCAAAGGTCTGTGGTAAACTACTCACACATCATCGGAGAGGCTATGGTGTTGATGTAGAAGCCCTCCGTGATCGATTCCCCCTCCGGTGGAGCTTCAGAAAAGGCCCCAAGATGGGATCTCTTGGGTACAGAAGGTTGCGGCCGTGGAAATAGGGTTTCGTGGTGCTCCTGGATGTTTTCGGGATATATGGATATATATATATATATATATAGGAAGAAGAAGTAGGTCGGTGGAGCTGCGAGGGGCCCACGAGGGTGGGGGGGCAGGCGCGCCTCCCTGCCTCGTGGCCGCCTCGTTTCTGTCTTGACATCTACTCCAAGTCCCTGGATCACGTTTGTTCCAAAAATAACTCTCCCGAAGGTTTCATTCCATTTGGATTCTGTTTGATATTCCTTTTCTGCAAAACACTGAAATATGCAAAAAAAACAATTTGCACTTGGCCTTGGGTTAGTAGGTTAGTCCCAAAAATAATATAAAAGTGTATAAATAAGCCCATTAAACATCCAAAGAAGATAATATAATAGCATGAAACAATCAAAAATTATAGATAAGTTGGAGACGTATCATCGCCGTGCCGCGGTGACGCACGCCGTCGCCCTAGGATCCCACGCCGCGGACTCCTCGCGTGAACTCGTGATGTGTGCGACGATGCCTCCATGCACTTGGATCCGCTTCCCACAGTTCTTCTCCGTCGAGATGCCGCCGAGGGCCCCCCTCGAAGTTTGGTTGCAGCACACTGACTGTGATGTTCCTGATATATATTTTACTTGGGAGTTAGAAACTAAACAATTTTTTACATATTTACAACATCCCAAGGAGAGACATGTTGCTACTGTTGTTTGTGCTTTCGCTAGCTTTGCATGTGTATGGTGGTGTGAACTTTGTAGATTATATCATATTCCATCTAATTGGGCTACTTTGAAAATGGCTATGCTTACTCATTGGGTTCCACCATATTATCAATATGAATTACTTCAAAAACTGCAACGTTTAGGACAAGAAAAAATTTCAGTAGAGGAGTATCATCAGGAATTACAAACTAGCATGATTAGATGTGGTATTGTTGAGGATAATGAGGCTATGCTTGCATATTTTATGGGTGGATTAAATAGAGAGATTCAGACCATTATAGAGTATAAGGAGTATAATAATATCACTCGTTTATTCCATCTTGCTTGCAAAGCTAAAAGTGAAGTGCGGGATCGACAGACATTGGCGCGAACTTATTTTTCTGCAGGTTGATCTTCATCATGGACACCACGTACATCCTCTACTTCCACACGCCCAACTGCAGCACCACTGACTTCAACCACCAATTCCAACCGATATACAAGAAAACATGCACCACCACCACCACCATCTGCCAGGAGCACACGTTCTGGTCCCGCACAGAGCTCTTCTTTATCCATGGCATCAACAGGCCAAACACATGTGGTTATATGTCATTGTTGCAAGTGTGGAGGTCACTATGTGAGCAAATGTCCATCTCCATGTGTGATGATTGTTACGGAGGATGGTGGGTATGAGTCCGCTAGTGACTATGATGAGCAGACTTTGGCTCTTATTGCAAGTGAAGAACACGGTGAAGATGATTCTAAACATGAGATGCAATACATGGTTGCGGAAGATGCTGACAGGTATGAGAGTTTAGTTGTTCAATGTGTTCTGAGTGTGCAGGTAACACAAGTTGAGCAAAATCAGACGCATAATTTGTTCCATACAAAGCGAGTTGTGAAGGAACGTTATGTCCGCTTTATCATTGATTGAGGGAGTTGCAACAACTTGGCTAGCATGGAGATGGTGGAGAAGTTGTCTCTCACCACAAGATCCCATCTGCATCCTTAATTCATCCAATGGTTCAACAATAGCGGCAAAGTTAAGGTAACACGTATTGTTCGTTTGCATTTTAGTATTGCTACATAAGCTGATTATATTGATTGTGATGTGGTACCCATGCAAACATGTGCCTTATTACTTGGTAGACCATGTCAATTCGATAAAAAATTATGTACACCATGGTAGAAACAATCAACATACTCTTGTTCATAAGGATAAACATATTAATTTGCTTCCTTTGACTCCTGATTCCATTTTGAAAGATGATACTAATAGAGCTAGTAAAGCAAAACAGTAGCAAAATAAGAGTGATAATCAGATTGTGGCAAAACAATTTGAGAAACAAATAAAGCCTAATAATAACCCATTATCTAGTGTTGCTTCTGAAATTAAATTAAAAAGTGGATGTTTACTTGCCACCAAATCTAATATTGATGACCTAGATTTTAGCAAATCTGTTTGCTATGATTTCATGTGCAAAGAGGCATTATTTTCATTCGAGGACGTACCTCTCTCTGTTACTCCTGTTGTGACTAACATTTTGTAGGAGTTCACTGCCATCTTTACAGAAGACGTTCCACCGGGATTACCACCTATTCGAGGGATTGAGCATCAAATTGACTTAATTCCCGGTGATTCACTGCCAAACCGTGCGCCATACCGTACCAATCTAGAGGAGACGAAGGAGATTATGTGTCAAATATAGGAGAGATACGACTCCAACGTATCTACTTTTCCTAATGCTTTCCCTCTTGTTTTGGACTCTAATTTGCATGATTTGAATGAAACTAACCCCAGACTGACGCTGTTTTTAGCAGAACTACCAGGTGGTGTTTTTTGTGCAGAAATAGAAGTTCTCGGAATGGAACGAAACTTGCGGGGAATTTTGATATAATATATAAGATTTCTGGAGCCAAGACCTACCGGAGGGGGGCACCTGGGTGGGCACAACCCACCAGGGCGTGCCCCCCTCACCAGGCACGCCCAGGTGGGTTGTCCCCACCTAGTGGCCTCGCAGACCCTGAAACCAATGCTATAAAATCCTATTTTCTTCGTCATCACCAACCCTTCTCCATCGCCAATTCCATGATCCTCCCTACCAGGAGTGAGTAATTCCTTCATATAGGCTTGCTGGTCGGTGAGGAGTTGGATGAGATTCATCATGTAATCGAGTTAGTTTTGTTAGGGCTTGATCCCTAGTATCCACTATGTTCTTAGATTGATGTTGCTATGACTTTGCCATGCTTAATGCTTGTCACTTTGTGCACGGGTGTCATGATTTCATACCTGAACCATTTATGTTATCACCATTATATCCATGTTCTAAATCCAATCTTGCAAGTTATAGTCACCTACTACGTGTTATGCTCCGGCAACCCCTGAGTGACAATAGTCAGGCCCACTCCCGGTGATGACCGTAGTTTGAGGAGTTCATGTATTCACTACGTTTAAATGTTTTGTTCGGGTTCTTTATTAAAAGGAGGCCTTAATATCCCTTAGTTTCCAATATGGACCCCGCTGCTACAGGAGGGTAGGACAAAAGATGTCATGCAAGTTCTTTCCATAAGCATGTATGACTATTTACGGAATACATGCCTACATTATATTGATGAACTGGAGCTACTGTCGTATCACCCTAGGTTATAACTGTCTCATGATGAATATCATCAAAGAAGTCACCGATCCAATGCCTACGCATTTATCCTATATTGTTCTTGCTAAGTTACTACTGCTATCATCACTGTAGCACTTGCTACCAAATTACTGCTATCACTGTTACCGTTACTCTTACTGCTGCTACTATTATCAAAACTACCATACTACTTTGCTACTGATCACTTTGTTGCACATAATTAATCTTCAGGTGTGGTTAAATTGACAACTAGCTGCTAATACCTTCAAATATTCTTTGGCTTCCCTTGTGTCGAATCTATAAATTTGGGTTGAATACTCTACCCTCGAAAACTATTGCTATCCCCTATACTTGTGGGTTATCAAGATCTTTTTCTGGCACCGTTGCCGGGGAGCATAGCTATATTTGTTGAGTCACTTGGGATTATTATCATATTATCACTATGAAGAATCTGAAGGATACTAAGACTAAGAATCTTCCCTCAAAGACAAGGGGAGGTAAGGAACTGCCATCTAGTTCTGCTTTAGATTCACCTTCTATTATAAGTAAACTTGCAACACCACCACATGCTATTAATTCTGATATGTCGCAAGTTATTGATGATTCTACTTCTACTATGGATAATGCTTATGATGATGCTAGTACCTTGCTTAATGATGATGTGCCACTTGGTAAATTTCTTGATAAACAAATTGCTAGAGTTATACAACATGATGTTGTTGAATCTGGTGATGAGCTTGAAACTGAATCTCTTGAAACACCTACTAGAACTAGCCTTCCTAGATATGAACTGCCTAATGTACTGGAAGGTTATGTTGTGAGTGAAGAAACAACTAGAGATATTCTTGCTTGTACAGATAGAGATGATCTAGAGAAATTATTATGCAAGTATAAAGAAAAATCTCTGAATGCTAGAATGAAATGTGATCCTAAGTTTTCTACTTCACCTATCTTTATCGATGATAAGGATTATGAATTCTCTGTCGACCCAGAGTTATTTACTTTGGTTAAATCTGATCATTTCCATGGTTATGAAACTGAAACTGTTGTGGCACATCTTACTAAATTGAATGATATAGCCATCCTTTTTACTCATGGTGAGAAAACTCGCTATTACTTTATTCTCAAATTATTTCCGTTCTCATTAAAGGGTGATGCTAAATCTTGGTACAATACTCTTGCTCATGGTTGTGTGCGTAGTCCCCAGGATATGATTTATTACTTCTCTGAAAAATATTTCCTCCTCATAAGAAACAAGCTGCCTTACAGGAAATATTTAACTTTGTGCAAATCAAAGAAGAGAGTATCCCACAAGCTTGGGGGAGACTTTGCCAATTACTTAATGCTTTGCATAATCATAGACTTAAGAAAAATGAAATACTTGATATCTTCTTAATGGACTAACCGATGCTTCTAGGGACTTCCTAGATAGTTGTGCTGGTTGTGTTTTCAGGGAACGGACTATTGGTCAAGCTGAAGAATTACTGAATAACATATTGAAAAATTATGATGATTGGGCTATTCCTGAACCACCGCCTAAACCCACTCCAAAGAAGAGGGGTATATTATATCTCAGTCCAGAAGATATGCAAGAGGGAAAGAAATCTATGAAGGAAAAAGGTATTAAAGCTGAGGATGTTACAAATTTACCTCCTATTGAAGAAATACATGGGCTTGATACACCACCACTGCCTATGGTGGTAGAGATAAATTCTCTTAGGAAATTCAGTGATAATGACAATCCTCACAATATGCATCCTAGTCAATGCCTTTATGAGTTTGAAAATTATATTAGAAAACAAGATCACTTCAATGCAAATGTTATGAAACAATTGAAATATAATTCTGATACGTTTGAGTGACTTGTTATTTAGAATACCAAATGATGTTAGAGGTGTTGGAAAGCATGCTTCTATGGTTCAAACTCAGTTAAAACAAGTTGCTAAATCTCAAAGAGATTGCTTAATGAAATGAATAATAATATGCATGACTTTGCTGTTAGAGTTGCAACTAGAGGAGGTAAAATGACTCAGGAACCACTTTATCCTAAATGACACCCAAAAATAATTGCACAATATTCACAAAGAGCCAACACTGGTGCACCTAGTTCTTCTAAAAAGAAAAAGAAGAAGAAAAATGATAGGACTTTGCATGCTCCTAGTGAACCTGAAATAGAGAAACCTCCTGGTAATGATAATGAAACTTCTATCTCAAATGCTGAAACTCAATCTGGTAATGAACACTCACCTAGTGATAATGAAAAAGATAATGTTGATGTTCATAAGACTCTCAACCAAATAATAAAGAACCATACAATTATGTTGAGATAGAACCACCTGTTGATCTTGATAACCCACAGCCTAAGAATAAAAGGTATGATAAAAGAGACTTCATTGATAGAAAACACGGTAAAGAAAGAGAACTGTGGGTTCAAAAACCTATGCCTTTTCCACCTAAGTCAACTAAAAAGAATGATGATGAAGAATTTGAACACTTTGCTGAAATGCCGAGGCCAGTCTTTTTGCGTACTCGCTTGACTGATATCTTGAAAATGCCTCCTTATGCAAAGTATATGAAAGACATCCTCATTAATAAGAGAAAAATACCAGAAGCTAAAATATCCACCATGCTTGCTAATTACACTTTTAAGGATGGAGTACCTAAAAACTTGGATATCCAGAATTCCAACTATACCTTGCTCCATCAAAAAGAATTGTGTGAAAACTGCTTTGTGTGATTTAGGAGCTGGTGTTAGTGTTATGCATTTCTCTTTATATAAAGGACTTGATTTGAATAAACACACACCTACTGAAATGTCTATGCAAATGGCTGACAAATCAACTGCCATACCTATCGGTATCTGTGAGGATGTGCCCATTGTTGTTGCTAATGTTACTATTTTTACTGACTTTGTTATACTTGAGATGCCCGAGGATGACAACATGTCGATTATCCTTGGTAGACCCTTCTTTAATACTACAGGGGCTGTTATTGATTACAATTAAAGCAAGTTCACTTTTCATATCAATGGTAATGAGCATACGGTGCACTTTCCGAAGAAACATTTCCAAGTGAACGGTATTAATGTTATGGAAAAATCTCCGAAAATCACTATTGGAAGTTTTCAAATACCTCTACCTACTGTCAAAAAGAAATTTGAAATGCTTATTGTTGAGGACATTCATATCCCCATTGAGGTAACTTAGTTGTCAGATTTCGGGTTCCGGCAAAACCCTTGAGGTTCGAAAACTGGGGTGCGCACGAAGATCTCTCCCCCCTCTAGCTCGCACACATCATGATCTCACGGCCTAGCTCAACGAACCCAAAGAACAAGAGACACAAGAGTTTATACTAGTTCGGGCTACCGATGTGGTGTAATACCCTACTCCAGTGTGGTGTGGTGGATTGCCTCTTGGGGTGGGGATGAACAGTTACAAGGGAAGAACAGCCTCCTGGGGAGAGGTGTTCTTGGGCCTGGTGAACTTGTGTGGTTGAGGATGAACTCAATCCTCTCTCTCGCTCTCTCTCTCTCTCTCTAGATCAGTTTTCTCCTACTATGGTGGCTAGTCCTATTTATAGAAGCCCTGGTCCTCTTCCCGAATATTGAGCGGGAAGGGATCCCATAACAGCAAAATTTGAAGGGAGACAACTGGTACAAGGTATCCTGACAAAAGTAGTCTTTTCCTGCCAAAGGCTCTAGTGGTGAGGCCGTCTTGGGCTCCACGGTGACCTCCATCCTGTTGTCCTACTTGTCTTGGTTTTGTTGCACCGATATGGAAACCTTTGCCTGATGCCTCGGGACTGCTCGCCTGCGCTTGCCTCTTTAGCACCAAAGAGGAAATGAGGACACTATGCGTGCTGGTGGCCGCCTGGCGCCCGCCTGGCTCCAATCGTCATGGCTTGCGTCACAGAAACCTCGCGAGGTGTCCCTTGCCTTGATCTCTCCGCCCCTCACGAGCCAGCCTGGTGGGGCAGCCCCCGAGGAGGCCTTGTGTCATCCGCCTCGCGAGGCTTGGACCCTCGCCAGGGTCTTGAGTGTTTGCTGGTGAAGATGGGTTGTGCATGGCCGCTGGTGGAGCCACGCTGTGGGCCGCAGGCAGGCAAGTTTGGGGACCCCCGTTCCCAGAACACCGACTGTAGTCCCCGGGCCCAAGGCGCGCTCGGACTTGGCTTCAAGGCGAAGCCAAAGGGCAAGTGTGGAGCGCCGCAGGCCCCAACAGCTTGTGGTCCCGGTTGGCGCGTGGCGACTGATTGGACGTGGGCATCTCTGCTTCCCCACGCTACCACGGCAACTGCCTGACTTGACGAGTCCTTGCTGGATGCAGAAAAAGATCATTATTACCTTACATCATGGAGGCCGGCGGTTGGCCTCCCCTTGGCTATAAATGGGAAGAGGGGGCGGAGCCCCTGTCTCCCATCCCTTCCTTTGCTTCTCCCGCTCCTTCTTCTTCCTCGCTTCATCGCTCGCTGCATCGACCATGGCGCCGATACGGAGGTTCTCGGCCGTGGAAAAGGGAAAGACTCCCCTTAACGAGCCTGAGCCACTTCCGCCGAAGAAGAGGCTGTCCCATCATCACAACATAGTCGTGAGGCCGAAAGTGTCGCGGCCATGGCACAAGCGGCCACCTCCCGGGTATCGGTTGCCCTTGTACGCCTGAGCTGAGGGCTCTGGAGGGAGGGGCGACGAGCGCCGCCGCCCACGCTAGGGCCGTGGTCGCCTGCTACCTCTTGAGCACTGCATTTGTTTTCCCTTGAAGAGGAAAGGGTGATGCAGCAAAGTAGCGTAAGTATGTCCCTTAGTTTTTGAGAACCAAGGTATCAATCCAGTAGGAGACTACACGCAAGTCCCTCGTACCTAGATAAACAAATAAGAACCTCGCAACCAACGCGATAAAGGGGTTGTCAATCCCTTCACGGTCACTTATGAGAGTGAGATCTGATAGAGATAATAATAATAAGATAAATATTTTTGGTATTTTTATGATAGATAAGAAAGTAAAGATTGCAAAGTAAAATAGATTGGAAACTTATATGATAAAAGATAGACCCGGGGGCCATAGGTTTCACTAGTGGCTTCTCTCAAGATAGCATAAGTATTACGGTGGGTGAACAAATTACTGTCGAGCAATTGATAGAAAAGTGCATAATTATGAGAATATCTAGGCATGATCATGTATATAGGCATCACGTCCGCGACAAGTAGACCGAAACAATTCTGCATCTACTACTATTACTCCACACATCGACCACTATCCAGCATGCATCTAGAGTATTAAGTTCATAAGAACAGAGTAACGCATTAGGCAAGATGACATGATGTAGAGGGATAAACTCAAGCAATATGATATAAACCCCATCTTTTTATCCTCAATGGCAACAATACAATACGTGCCTTGCTGCCACTGCTATCACTGGGAAAGGACACCGCAAGATTGAACCCAAAGCTAAGCACTTCTCCCATTGAAAGAAAGATCAATCTAGTAGGCCAAACCTAACTGATAATTCGAAAAGACTTGCAAAGATAACCAATCATACATAAAAGATTTCAGAGAAGAATCAAATATTGTTCATAGATAAACTTGATCATAAACCCACAATTCATCGGATCTCGACAAACACACAACAAAAAGAGTTACATCAAATAGATCTCCAAGAAGATCGAGGATAACATTGTATTGAGATCCAAAGAGAGAGAAGAAGCCATCTAGCTAATAACTATGGACCCGGAGGTCTATGGTAAAGTACTCACACATCATCGGGGAGGCTATGGTGTTGATTTAGAAGCCCTCCGTGATCGATTCCCCCTCCAGCGGAGCTCCGGAAAAGGCCCCAAGATGGGATCTCTTGGGTACAGAAGGTTGCGGCGGTGGAAATAGGGTTTCGTGGTGCTCCTGGATGTTTTCGGGATATATGGATATATATAGAAAGAAGAAGTAGGTCGGTGGAGCTGCGAGGGGCCCACAAGGGTGGGGGCGCGCCTCCCTGCCTCGTGGCCGCCTCATTTCTTTCTTGACATCTACTCCAAGTCCCCTGGATCATGTTTGTTCCAAAAATAACTCTCCCGAAGGTTTCATTCTGTTTGGATTCCGTTTGATATTCCTTTTCTGCCAAACACTGAAATAGGCAAAAACACAGCAATTTGCACTAGGCCTTGTGTTCGTAGGTTAGTCCCAATAATAATATAAAAGTGTATAAATAAGCCCATTAAACATCCAAAACAGATAATATAATAGCATGGAACAATAAAAAAATATAGATACGTTGGAGACGTATCAAGCATCCCCAAGCTTAATTCCTGCTCGTCCTCGAGTAGGTAAATGAAAAAAATAGAATTTTTGATGTGGAATGCTACCTAGCATAATTCTCAATGTAATTTTCTTTATTGTGGCATGAATGTTCAGATCCGAAAGATTCAAGACATAAGTTTAATATTGACATAAAAATAATAATACTTCAAGCATACTAACTAAGCAATTATGTCTTCTCAAAATAACATGGCAAAAGAAAGTTCATCCCTACAAAATCATATAGTTTGGTCATGCTCCATTTTCTTCACACAAGAATGCTCTCATCATGCTCAACCCCGATGACCAGCCAAGCAATTGTTTCATACTTTAGTAATCTCAAACTTTTTTTCAAATTTCACGCAATATATGAGCGTGAGCTATGGACATAGCACTATGGGTGGAATAGAATATGATGATAGGGGTTATGTGGAGAAGACAAAAAAAGAGAAAGTCTCACATCGACGCGGCTAATCAATGGGCTAGGGAGATGCCCATCAATTGATGTCAATGCAAGGAGTAGGAATTGCCATGCAACGAATGCACTAGAGCTATAAATGTATGAAAGCTCAACAAAAGGAACTAAGTGGGTGTGCATCCAACTTGCTTGCTCACGAAGACCTAGGGCATTTGAGGAAGCCCATTGTTGGAATATACAAGCCAAGTTCTATAATGAAAAATTCCCACTAGTATATGAAAGTGACAAAACAAGAGACTCTCTATCATAAAGATCATGGTGCTACTTTGAAGCACAAGTGTGGAAAAAAGGATAGTAGCATTGCCCCTTTTTATTTCTTTTTATTTATTTTTTTGGGCCTTGTTTTTTTGGCCTTTCTCTTTTTTTATTTGGGACAACGCTCTATTAATTATGATCTTCACACTTCTATTTATTTACAACTCGATACTAGAACAAAATATGACTCTATATAAATGCCTCCGGCGGTGTACCGGGAAGGGCAATGAATCAAGAGTGACATGTATGATAAATTATGCATGGTGGCTTTGCCACAAATACGATGTCAACTACATGATCATGCAAGGCAATATGACAATGATGAAGCGTGTCATAAATGAAACCGTGGAAAGTTGCATGGCAATATATCTCTGAATGGCTATGGAAATGCCATAATAGGTAGGTATGGTGGCTGTTTTGAGGAAGATATAAGGAGGTTTATGTGTGATAGAGCGTATCATATCACGGGGTTTGGATGCACTGGCGAAGTTTGCACCAACTATCAAGGGGAGAAAGGGCAATGCACGGTACCGAAGAGGCTAGCAATGATGGAAGGGTGAGAGTGCGTATAATCCATGGACTCAACATTAGTCATAAAGTACTCGCATACTTATTGCAAAAATCTAGAAGTCATCAAAAACCAAGCATTACGCGCATGCTCCTAGGGGGATAGATTGGTAGGAAAAGACCATCGCTCGTCCCCGACCGCCACTCATAAGGAAGACAATCAAAGAACACCTCATGTTTCAACCAGTTTGGATGGCGGTCATGTAATAGGAGTTTGTCTGATATCTTGTCCTTCTTGGAGCGGCTTTAGTTGATCCTCCGTGTGGTCAAAAGGGAAAGGGGTATATTCTAACTATTTGAAGTAAGAGATGTTATTTGATAAAATCAGAAAAGATGGGAAGTAATAGATTCTTTTGAAAATAAGGTTTTAGATATTTCCTGTCCTAGGGGCTTTCCGATTTCTAGGGTCACATCCTACAGTCAACATGTGCTCTGATACCATATCTGTAGCGACCCGACCACAGACGGTCAAGCCTCTGTGTATCTGTGCCATCTCTGGATCGGTATGCTGGCACACACAGTACATCAATGTATATATCAAAGTGCAATCACATGTATAAATAACATAAAACTGATATATACCTCATAAGTCTCAACGGAAACAAACAATCGGATGTGGAGTCCCATCAACGCCATCGGCAGGTTGAGTGTAGACTGTAACCCTATGACGTAACTCTTACTCGTCGGAAGAAACATACCTGCAACATGAGATGTTGCAGCCGTGTGGGTCAGTACATTGAATGTACCGGCAAGATCACAATAAGAGAAAACAAAAGATAAACTATACTATATGCAATATGGCTTTGTGGCTCTGTAACTGAGTTTTGTTTGCAGAAAAGCTGGTTTTGTTTTCCCTACATCAAAGGAATTAACTAGAGTCTGTACTACGGAGTTTTCTATCATGACATGGTTCTGCCAACCGATGTCTCATAGCCCAAATCATCATAAGTTGCCCCCAATTAATTTATCAGTCCGGTGTTGAGAGTTCCAAGATAGATCCAAGTCCAGAGGCTCAAATTGTCCGTAACCGGGGAAACGGCTAATCGATTAGGTTTTAACCCTCAGCAGAGGTTTGTACACTTTACCCACAAGATTCGATCCCTCTCTTTACATTCTCGCACTTCAGGGTGTTTGAGAATAAGATGACCGAAACATGGTCTTCCAAAGAGTTCCTCTGACCACTGTCCGGTGCTCATCCAATCCTACCGTAGTTCTACATCTGCTTGCACCGTCCCAGCAAGAGTCACCACTAAGGTCAACCAAGCCAGAGCCCATAGTGACTTGCGGTTGCACACGTATGCTTCCGGGCATGAAGTATTCTTCCGTCTCTTTGAGTCTGGGTGAAGCTTTCCGCAAGATGTCATGGCGCTTCTCCATGCATCCCGGCCAACCACTGGTTTCTCCAGGGTGCCCGTCAACCGTCCTCCACCCAGTAGTGTGTATTGAATTCTTGTCTCGAGTCTCGAAATCTTGAAGAGTACTGAAGATGCAGTCCTTGCCGGTGCCATCATGGAGTTGTCGCCATTGACGTAGAGTCCTTGAGACCACTCTCATGCATTCATACCAAACCCCGTCTAATATAGCGTAGCATTAAAACTATGTAACGTCCCGGGTTTGGTACAGGGGGATGGGTTTCTACCTCATGCATTCTACTCAACTACAAGATTCAATAACACTACTTGAGGGATTGTTGAAAGGGTGCTACCACATGCAAATAAAACATAGGTATCAAAAACATGGTCAAAGTGAACTTGCCTGGTATTACTTGATGAAGAAATAATAACGCTCTCAGAAACTTGAGAAGATTATACGCAACTCTCCGATGAAAATATATATAGTAAAACATAGTATTCGCATAAGCAAACATACTAGCAAGCAATTTCTAACACTCACAAAAAAAATCAAAAAATAAAATGCAATTCACAAAGAACACAAAATAATAAACCAATGAAAACTACTAAAGAAAACTACTAAAGAAAAATTCTAAGACATAACCCAAAATAGCTTTGTCCCAAGTAAAAATTTTACAACAAAGAAAATACAATAAACAGAAAAGAAAATATAAAACAACTAATTTTAACAGAAAGTATTTTTCATAAACTTTTAATAGCAAAAAGAAACAAATAAAAAGCTTTTATGAAACACTAACTATGACCTAAACAAGTTTTCATACAAAACTAAGTAAAATAAGTTTTAAAAATAAAACAAAATTTTCTTTTGTTGACTAACAGAAACAAAACTAAATTTTTCAGGAGTGACAAAAAGAAATAATTTAAAACTAATAAAAGCAATAAAGAAAAGACTAAAACAAAACTATAACCAAAACAATACTATTTTGATAAAAACTTAATTTAAAATAAACTAAAATAAATCACTATATTACTCTGGATAGACAAAACAATAACAAAACAGTAGCAAAAAGAATCAATCAAAAATATTTAACAAAACTCAAGATACGGCCAAAATAGTGATTTGAACAAATTTCATCAAACTCAAATTTACACTACTCAAACTTTATATCTAAGGACACAAACAGAAACTTCAAGAAATTTTGAATCTAATGCAAAAAAGAATCACTCAATTTGGATCTAAAACATAAAAGTTATAAGCAATATAATCAGAACTATTCTAATTTTAAAACAGAAACGGAAATAACAAAAAAAACTAACAGGCGCTACCGGGCCGAATTGGGTGCGATCTAGAACTAAACAGCGCGCATGCGTTTAATAGGCTAGTATAGGTCTACGGCTAAATAGAGTAAACCGTTCGGCCAAACCGACTAAACCTGAATCGATCTAAACCAAATAAAAACCGAACAAACCGGAACTAAACCGATATAACAAAATAAACCAAACTATTCGATCTAATCTAATCTAATGCATTGACTACAGATCCGATGGCTGAGGGTGTTCCTGGTGCTTACAGTGAGGGCAGGGGAGCTCCGGCGTGGTCGGCAGCTTCCGGCGTCGACGGTGTGGCGGCTCCAGTGATCCTTCGGTGACGGGGACAGCACTAGGTGACGTAGAGGACGACGGTGATCACGGGGGTGGTAGGCGGCGAGCTTGGGGATGACGTAGTCGAGCAGGGCGAGATCGACGGCGGCGGTGATGCTCGGTGATGAAGGGGGCGATGATCCTGGCGGTTGTAGGCGGCGGTGGTGGTGTTCAGGCGATGCGGGAGAGCAAGGGGAGGTCGGGGGTGGTCTCGGGGAGGAGTGAGGTGGTCTGGGCGATGCGGTAGAGCGATAATGGTGCGGTGGCGGCGCTCGGCTTCGGCGAGCAATAGACGGCGAGGGAGAGGGGTTCGGGGGTCAAGAAGGGGCGGAACGGGGTGAGGGGAGGGGTATTTGTAGAGGGAGGGGTTCCTTGGTGGAGGGGGCGAATCGATGGAGGATCCCACGATCTCCGGGATACAGCGGCGGCGGCGGTGGTTCTAGCGTGGGGAAGAAGAAGGTGGGCGCGAGGTTTCGGGCGGACAGGTGGGGCCCGCAAGTCAGCGTCGGTGAGAAAGAGAGGAGGTAGCGGGCGACCGGGGCGAAGGGGTTTCTGGCACGGGTCAGTTACTGGGCCAGCCTGGCGCGTAGGTGGGCCGACGGAGAGAGAGAGAATTGGGCCTCGGTGGCTTCGGCCATTTTAAAAAAAAAAAGTTTTTCCTATTCTTTTTAAACACAAAACAAAAAGAAAGAAATAAACAAACTAAATAATAAATGTATATAGGCATATAATATATCAAAATGACCGCAAAAATAAATCCTACAACATGAACATTTTTACAAAGTGAAATAAAATACACAAAAATTCTAATAAATAAAAACGTACTTCTGATGCAATTAAAATTCAAAATAAAACTACTTTAAAATACCAAAATTATTTCAAACTTAATTTTCTCCATTTTCTAATGTAGGGAATCATTTTACCCTATTTTCTATATATTTTAATTTTGGAGAAAATAATTTGAAATAAAACCAAATAACTCCAAATGGTTTTGAATTTTTAAAAAAAATTCAAACCATCTTCAAACCTTGCTTCATACTTCCAACTCATATTTCATATGTTTTGAAGAAGTCAGTTTATCTTCTCTCATGAAAATCATTGAGTTGCATAAAGTTTATAAATTTGAAATACCTTCAAAATGAAATTCAAAAAAATCTTTCGAAACCCTTTTTGTTTCTGGAAGAAGTCATGTTTTCTTCACTCTAGGGTTGTGGTGAAGAAATAAATTTGAATTTCATTGAGATCAAATGCAAGGATGAAAGTTTGGGAAGTCATTTCATTCCCTCTCATTCAACTTTCAAAAAGTTTCCAATTTCACTCAATTTCACACAATCAATCACTCACAATCAAACAAATAATCAAAGTGATTTATTTAATATAACATTCCAAAATTTAGAATTTTGGGATGTTACAAACCTACCACACTTAAAATGAATCTCATCCTCGAGATTCGAAGAGGCTAGCAAGAAAAGGTTAGGGGTTGGGGGTCTTCTAGCAAATATTTTGGTCGGAAGGGTCTAGTGTACTACCACACTTAAAAGCATGGGTATGGTTCAGACAAAACTCATGTACTCCATCCTTTTGGGTTGCTGGTGTCGATGTTCTCATATAATCCGGAATAGCTCTTTCACGGGTGCTGTTCCGGTCGGGGCATAACCTTTTCCTCAAACATGTGTCCTTTCATCCTGGTGACGTTCTTCCGAGTCTGGGTCTTCTTAGCTGACTGGTCTGTCGCCAATACTAAATAACTATCGAAATTCTCATGGTGGTCAACCATGTATGGTTTCTCCTGCAGAAAAATGGGTTTGGTTGAATCTCACCGTCTATCCTACGATTGGCAACCGGTGCCTGGTACATGGATCAATCATCCTACCATTCTATGGTTTTATGGCTTGACGTGTCGACACTCTTCTAAGGTTTTCAAGGCTCTCTGATTTTCCATCAACATATGATAGCTCATGATAGAAGTCTCTGGTATGGGGGCCAATCCATCCCGTACTTGAACCATTACTACATATGCAGACATCAAATCACGTATTCTAACACTTGGGCATACTCACTAGCATTGCAGAATTTCTCTTGTCAACGAACTGAGTTCGAATAAATCCATTGTTTCTGCAAGCTGAACAAGACATCTAACGGTTCTTCACATCTCTCGGGTTTTCGTATCCTCCTAAAAGTGTCGGTTGATTAACTCAGAGTTTTCTTCCAAAATATCTTCCTTCAGCAAGCGTGTGCTTGCTTCCTATTAACTCCGGGGCCTGTGGGTTATGGCCCACTTCAACTCTTGTAAAATTTAACTCATCCTTTCGAGGATTATCATTACGTATTCCAACATTACATCTCCTTTAAATCCAATAGTACTTCTTCCTTCATACCCTTGTGGTGACGATCATACAAAACTCCAACTTATTTGGTCCCACTCCCTTCTATGGACCGTCATGAATAACACATTTCTTTCTTATTGATCTTGTGGCTTTACGGGGTACTACCACACCAAAAAAATGCACTAGTTTATCCATAAATCATATTATTTTCATATCAAATCTTTTATTACATCCTTAACCATTTTTCGTAAATCCATATACGAAAAAGTACTTTGTTACAAATGCTGCCACCCACATGGTTTGGTATGGTCAGGCATTACTTCCTACTTTATTCATTTTTCCTCCTTGAGGATTCTTCAGTCCCACTGGAATTATGCGACATGCGCCTTGAAATCTTCAATCTTCTGTTTCATCATGGTGGCCTTGAGCTTCATTTCCATCATCTCTGCATGCACTTCTCTTAGGTATTCCTGAGTATAACGGAGTCTTGCTTCAAGTATTTCTCCGATCTGGCGTATGGCTTCCATGGCTGCTTCACGAACAGCGTCGAAGAAAGTTGCTTGTGGTACACGTGAGATGAAAAAGTACTGCCCCATCATCTTTGGGCAAACTCCTTTCATACGGTGGAGGTGTACCTCCACATACCAAAGTTCCACTCCCTTCTGCATGAAGGGGTAGCCTTTGTAGACTGCATCTCCTTCAAGGTGGATATGCTTCATCATGTCCTTCAGGATATTCGGGTAATCATGACCACTTGTCAGGGTCATGATCGTTTCTGGACCTTTAAGGAAAGACTCATAAAGGGTCGTCATCTGCAGTTGTAAAACAAAAATGGTGCTCAGAATAAGGTACATATCTCCTTGGGTACACATTCGTATCATCCAAACAGAACTTCAAACTCAATTTCCAACATCCAGTTTATGCATCACAACTCATTTTCTTCCATGTTCACCCAGAATATTACTTTCCAAGATAAAACATAACAACTCCTTAAAGCCTTTCAGCATACGACATATCAACTTTATTGAGTCATGAATTTTTACAATCTCTGAGTAATCTATTACATAACTCAACCCCGCATTCTCACGAAAAAGTGTTTTCCTTACTACCCTTATTACTGATATCAACATCTCCACTACTCAGCTCTAGCTTTCTCATGATTTGAACAATCCCTAGAAAAATTTCCTTCTTCCTTGCATCGGAAACAAATAACTTCCGGCATGTCTCGAGGCTTCTTGGTGATGGTGCCTGCTCCTTGAGTTCCTTGCTTCCTTTCGAGACAATCATTGGTAGAATGCCCGACGTCCTTACATTCAAAACAGGTAATATGACTCTTGTCCCTCTTTGCAGAAATTGCGTTGTTCTGAGGGTGTCTTTGTTATCTCTTCGTGGTTTTCTTTGTTCTGATCGAACGTTCTATTCCCTGTGGATCAAACTCCACTGCTTCTGTCGGACGTATCCCAGATACTCTTTTCTTACCTTGGTGCAACACTGTGAAAAATGTCCTTCTTCTCCACATGCATAACAGGCATTGGAGTAAAATCTGTTGAGGCTTTCTCCATCGGGGTCTTCAACACTTTCCTTAATCAAAGGTTCTTTCATAACTTCTCAGAGGGCTTCTTTCATTCCTTCTTCCTGCTTCTGAATAGTTTGTTGCACCGTGGGGTAAATGTGACACTGAGCAGGGTAGTGGGTGGTTCCTTCACACAAGAAACAAGTCACCTGACTAGTTGGGCATTCCTCAGCTGGGTGATTTCCCTCACAATGAGGGCATCCATCCTTGTGTTCTTCATTGGTGTGTCCTATTTCTCTGCAAATCTTGCAGGGACAAGGTTTCTTCATCGGGTTATCCTAGTGCTTCCGGATGAGACGGGATCTTGTTAGAGTCTTCTTGAATTCTTCCCAAGTCCTTTCTCCATTCCATCCCTGTTGCAGCACTTCCTTCAAAGTACTGAAGAGCGTACGATACTTCATTCTTCCTTGAAACCAAATTGCTCCCGAAGTGATTCTCCATGTTCTGAATCCATAGCTCTACCTCGGGCTGGGTTTTTGGTCCAGAGAATATCAGTCCATCTTCATTCATCATCTACTAGGTCCAAGGGTTTTAGGGTGAGATAAGAGAGAGCTGGGAAGGGATACACACAATACAAACAATAGTTTTGAAGAAATGAGTTTTATTTTGTGGCTGTCGGAAAAACATCAAACAAATGACAGCTCACAAATCGCCGCATCTAACATAAGTAAATAACATCGGTTTGGTCTTCTAAAGGTCAAATAATTCGTCAGATTCTTCAAGTCTTCGGAGTCTTCAACCATTGTAGCTTCAACTCTTCTAATGCATGGTGAAATCCTCTTTACTCTGAAATGGTCATCGGTTGTCCGATATCTTGTCCTTCTTGGAGCGGCTTTAGTTGATCCTCCGTGCGGTCAAAAGGGAAAGGGGTATATTCTAACTATTTGAACTAAGAGATGTTATTTGATAAAATCATAAAAGATGGGAAGTAATAGATTCTTTTGAAAATAAGGTTTTAGATATTTCCTATCCTAGGGGATTTTCGATTTCTAGGGTCACGTCCTGCAGTCAACATGTGCTCTGATACCATATCTGTAGCGACCCGATCTCAGACGGTCAAGCCTCTGTGTATCTGTGCCATCCCTGGATCGGTATGCTGGAACACACAGTACATCAATGTATATATCAAAGTGCAATCACATGTATACATAACATAAAACTGATATATACCTCATAAGTCTCAGCGGAAACAAACAATCGGATGTGGAGTCCCATCAACGCCATCGGCAGGTTGTGTGTAGACCGTAACCCTATGATGTAACTCTTACTCGTCGGAAGAAACATATCTGCAACATGAGACGTTGCAGCCGTGTAGGTCAGTACATTGAATGTACCGGCAAGATCACAATAAGAGAAAACAAAAGATAAACTATACTATATGCAATATGGCTTTGTGGCTCTGTAACTGAGTTTTGTTTGCAGAAAAGCTGGTTTTATTTTCCCTACATCAAAGGAATTAACTGGAGTCTGTACTACGGAGTTTTCTATCATGACATGGTTCCGCCAACCGATGTCTCATAGCCCAAATAATCATAAGTTGCCCCCAATTAATTTATCAGTCCGGTGTTGAGAGTTCCGAGATAGATCCAAGTCCAGAGGCTCAAATTGTCCGTATCCGGGGACATGGCTAATCGATTAGGTTTTAACCCTCTGTAGAGGTTTGTACACTTTACCCGCAAGATTCGATCCCTCTCTTTACATTCTCGCACTTCAAGGTGTTTGAGAATAAGATGACCGAAACATGGTCTTCCGAAGAGTTCCTCTGACCACTGTCTGGTGCTCATCCAATCCTACCGTAGTTCTACATCTGCCTGCACCGTCCCAGCCAGAGTCACCACTAAGGTCAACCAAGCCAGAGCCCATAGTGACTTGCGGTTGCACAGGTAAGCTTTCGGGCATGAAGTATTCTTCCGTCTATTTGAGTCTGGGTGAAGCTTCCCGCAAGATGTCATGGCGCTTCTCCATGCATCCCAGCCAACCATTGGTTTCTCCAGGGTGCCCGTCAACCGTCCTTCACCCAGTAGTGTGTATTGAATTCTTGTCTCGAGTCTCGAAATCTTGAAGAGTACTGAAGATGCAGTCCTTGCCGGTGCCATCATGAAGTTGTCGCCATTGACGTAGAGTCCTTCTTCAGACCACTCTCATGCACTCATACCAAACCCCGTCTACTATAGCGTAGCATTAGAACTATGTAACGTCCCGGGTTTGGTACAGGGGGATGGTTTCTACCTCATGCATTCTACTCAACTACAAGATTCAATAACACTACTTGAGGGATTGTTGAAAGGGTGCTACTACATGCAAATAAAACATAGGTATGAAAAACATGGTCAAAGTGAACTTGCCTGGTATTACTTGATGAAGAAATAATAACGCTCTCAGAAACTTGATAAGATTATACGCAACTCTCTGATGAAAATCTATATAGTAAAACATAGTATTCGCATAAGCAAACATGCTAGCAAGCAATTTCTAACACTCACAAACAAAATCAAAAAATAAAATACAATTCACAAAGAACACGAAATAATAAACCAATGAAAACTACTAAAGAAAAATTCTAAGACATAACCCAAAATAGCTTTGTCCTAAGTAAACAATTTACAACAAAGAAAATACAAGAAACAGGAAAGAAAATATAAAACAACTAATTTTAACAGAAAGTATTTTTCATAAACTTTTAATAGCAAAAAGAAACAAATTAAAAGCTTTTATGAAACACTAACTATGACCTAAACAAGTTTTCATACAAAACTAAGTAAAATAAGTTTTAAAATAAAACAAAATTTTCTTTTGTTGACTAACAGAAACAAAACTAAATTTTTCAGGAGTGACAAAAAGAAATAATTTAAAACTAATAAAAACTACAAAGAAAAGACTAAAACAAAACTATAACTAAAACAATACTGTTTTGCTAAAAAATTAATTTAAAATAAACTAAACTAAATCACTATATTACTCTAGATAGACAAAACAACAACAAAACGGTAGCAAAAAGAATCAATCAAAAATATTTGACAAAACTCAAGATACGGCCAAAATAGTGATTTGAACAAATTTCATCAAACTCAAATTTACACTACTCAAACTTTATATTTAAGGACACAAACAAAAACTTCAAGAAATGTTGAATCTAATGCAAAAAGAATCACTCAATTTGGATCTAAAACATAAAAGTTATAAGCAATATAAAATCAGAACTATTCTGATTTTAAAACAGAAACGGAAATAACAAAAAAAAACTAACGGGTGCTACCGGGCCGAATTGGGTGCGATCTGGAACTAAACAGCGCGCATGCGTTTAATAGGCTAGTATAGGTCTATGGCTCAACAGAGTAAACCGATCGGCTAAACCGACTAAACCTGAATCAATCTAAACCAAATAAAAACCGAACAAACCGGAACTAAACCGATCTAACAAAATAAACCAAACTATTCGATCTAATCTAATCTAATGCGTTGACTACAGATCCGACGGCTGAGGGTGTTCCTGGTGCTTACAGTGAGGGCAGGGGAGCTCCGGCGTGGTCAACAGCTTCCGGCGTCGACGGTGTGGCGGCTCCGGTGATCCTCCGGCGACGGCGACAGCACCAGGTGATGTAGAGGACGAAGGCGATCACGGGGGTGGTAGGCAGCTAGCTTGGGGACGACGTAGTCGAGCAGGGCGAGATCTACGGCGGCGGTGATGCTCGGTGATGAAGGGGGCGATGATCCTGGCGGTTGTAGGTGGCGGTGGTGGTGTTCAGGCGATGCGGGGGAGCAAGGGGAGGTCGGG
>NC_041382.1:290325496-290330456 GCF_002162155.2 Triticum dicoccoides | reverse complement strand
GGTAGAGCGATAATGGTGCGGTGGCGGCGCTCGGCTCCCGCGAGCAATAGACGGCGAGGGAGAGGGGTTTGGGGGTCAGGAAGGGGCGGAACGGGGTGAGGGGAGGGGTATTTATAGAGGAAGGGGTTCCTTGGTGGAGGGGGAAAATCAATGGAGGATCCCGCGATCTCCGGGATACGGCAGCGGCGGTGGTGGTTCTGGCGTGGGGAACAAGAAGGTGGGCGCGAGGTTTCGGGCGGACAGGTGGGGCCCGCAAGTCAGCGTCGCTGAGAGAGAGAGGAGGTAGCGGGCGACCGGGGCGAAGGGGTTTCTGGCGCGGGTGAGTTGCTGGGCCAGCCTGGTGCATAGGTGGGCCGAGGGAGAGAGAGAGAGAGTTGGGCCTCGGTGGCTTCGGCCGTTTAAAAAAAAAAGTTTTTCCTATTCTTTTTAAACACACAACAAAAAGAAAGAAATAAACAAACTAAGTAATAAATGTATATAGGCATATAATATATCAAAATCACCGCGAAAATAAATCCTACAACATGAACATTTTTACAAAGTGAAATAAAATACACGAAAATTCTAATAAATAAAAAAGTACTTCTGATGCAATTAAAATTCAAAATAAAACTACTTTAAAATACCAAAATTATTTCAAAGTTAATTTTCTCCATTTTTCTAATGTAGGGAATCATTTTACCCTATTTTCTATATATTTTAATTTTGGAGAAAATAATTTGAAATAAAACCAAATAACTCCAAATGGTTTTGAATTTAAAAAAAATTCAAACCATCTTCAAACCTTTCTTCATGCTTCCAACTCATATTTCATATGTTTTGAAGAAGTCATTTTATCTTCTCTCATGAAAATCATTGAGTTGCATAAAGTTTATAAATTTGAAATACCTTCAAAATGAAATTCAAAAAAATCTTTCGAAACCCTTCTTGTTTCTGGAAGAAGTCATGTTTTCTTCACTCTAGGGTTGTGGTGATGAAATGAATTTGAATTTCATTGAGATCAAATGCAAGGATGAAAGTTTGGGAAGTCATTTCATTCCCTCTCATTCAACTTTCAAAAAGTTTCCAATTTCACTCAATTTCACACAATCAATCACTCACAATCAAACAAATAATCAAAGTGATTTATTTAGTATAACATTCCAAAATTTAGAATTTTGGGATGCTACAGTTTACCTATCTATTTTTAGCCAGCCGGTTGTGGCGTCCCTTATTTGGCTAGTCTATCGTTCTATCCTCTTGGCTCTATGTGAGCCTTTTTTACAGTTCGAGACTTTTCAGACCATGTTGGAACCTATTTTTTTTTAATAAGAGGGTTGTATGCATCGTTCTGATGCAGAGGCCGGGGTGAACCCCCTTTTCTAAAAAAAATACGTGCATACTATGGGACTTGCAAACTTCAACACGAGTATTTCTCAAATTCACAACTACTCAACTAGCACACTCTAATATCACCACCTTTATATCTCAAAACAATTATCAAGTATCAAACTTCTCATAGTATTCAATGCACTTTTTATGATAGTTTTTATTATACCAATCTTGGATGCCTATCATATTAAGACTAAATTCACAACCAAAGCAAATTACCATGCTGTTCTAAAGGACTCTCAAAATTATATAAGTGAAGCATGAGAGATCAATAATTTCTATAAGATAAAAGCACCACCGTGCTCTAAAAGATATAAGTGAAGCACTAGAGCAAAATTATCTAGCTCAAAAGATATAAGTGAAGCACATAGAGTATTCTAATAAATTCCAATTCATGTGTGTCTCCCCCAAAAGATGTGTACAGAAAGTATGATTATGGTAAAATAAAAAGCAAAGACTCAAACCATACAAGACACTCCAAGCAAAACACATATCATGTGGTGAATAAAAATATAGCCTCAAGTAAAGTTATCGATGAATGAAGACGAAAGAGGGGATGCCATCCGGGGCATCCCCAAGCTTAGGCTTTTGGTTGTCCTTGAATTTTACCTTGGGTTTCCTTGGGCATACCCAAGCTTAGGCTCTTGTCACTCCTTATTCCATAATCCATCAAATCTTTACCCAAAACTTGAAAACTTCACAACACAAAACTCAACAGAAAATCTCATGACCTCCGTTAGTATAAGAAAACAAACCACCACTTAAGGTACTGTAATGAACTAATTATTTATTTATATTGGTGTTAAATCTACTGTATTACAACTTATCTATGGTTCATAACCTCCGATACTAGCCATAGATGCATCAAAATAAGCAAACAACACACGAAAAACAGAATCTGTCAAAAACAGAACAGCATGTAGTAATCTGTAAGTTTAGAATACTTATATAACCTCAACAATTATTAAATAAATTGGTGGACTTGAGGAATTTGTCTATTAATCATCTGCAAAAATAATAAACCTAATCGCACTCTCCAGTAAAACATGGCAGCAAATCTCGTGAGCACTAAAGTTTCTGTTTTTTACAGCAAGATCGCAACAACTACCCCCAAGTCTTCCCAAAGGTTCTACTTGGTACAAACACTAATTAAAAGCATAAAACCACATATAAATAGAGGCTAGATGAATTATTTATTACTAAACTGAACCAAAAAGCAAGAAACAAAAATAAAATTGGGTTGCCTCCCAACAAGTGATATCGTTTAACGCCCCTAGCTAGGCATAAAAGCAAGGATAGATCTAGGTATTACTATGATAATGATAAGGTAAATCGCGAAAACTCATCTCATACTCCCTACGTTAAGAAGCAAGCTTTCTTTGTGGTAAGCAAAAGTAATCAAAAGGGCTAAATTTAATGGGACAAAAGTCGCCAAGATCAAGCTCGGGAGGTATTGGTTCCTCCTTTGGCCCCTCATATTGCACAACCAATTCATCATTATAAGCATTCTTTTGGCAAAAAGTCATGAGCCTTTGTTCAAGGGGAAAACCCAACCCATTACTTTGGATAGCAAAATTATCATTAAGTTCAGAGATCTTGTCAACAAGAACATCGGTAGGAACCTTCTTTCTAAGGTTTTCATTAAAAGCAACATGATCTAAAGATCGTAAGTGCATTATGTCTTCTTGATAGAAAAGGATTGCTTCTACGGGAGGACGGCTGGCATCCAGCCTATAATGCGCAAAAAATTCATTGGCTTCTTTTATTATGAATCTGAACTCATGAGCTAAAAAGATGGTAGCTGCTCGCTTAACAGAGGAAAGCTCAATATTAGAAAATTCTAGAAAAATCCTTTGGATGCAAGGGTGCATATGAATAAATTGTCTTTCAAGTTCAACTATGAGCAAGGATATAGCATCTGCAAAACTACTAGTTCTATGGATAATAGACCCTCCCATAATAGGTAAAGCACTGGCACAAGTAAAGAAATCTTGAATAACTCATTTTCCAATAATATTGCCACTACCAATTCAAAACTTTTTAGTGTGTAAAATAGTAGGTTCTTCATGAGGATCAATAAAAGAATCAAAGTTTTCCATGTTATTACCACTATCTTTATCAACGATAACCTCCCCAATTTCAGACATGATGGTAGCAAGAGGCAAGCGAAAAAGAGGCGAAAGGAAAAGAGGGCAAATAAAACGGCAAGGGTGAAGTGGGGGAGAGGGAAACGAGAGGGAAATGGCAAATAATGTAATGCGAGGGATAAGAGTTTGTAATGGGTACTTGGTATGTCTTGACTTGTGCGTAGATCTCCCCGGCAACGGCGCCAGAAATCCTTCTTGCTACCTCTTGAGCACTGCGTTGGTTTTCCCTTGAAGAGGAAAGGGTGATGCAGCAAAGTAGCATAAGTATTTCCCTCAGTTTTTGTGAACCAAGGTATCAATCCAGTAGGAGACTACACGCAAGTCCCTTGTACCTACACAAACAAATAAGAACCTCGCAACCAATATGATAAAGGGGTTGTCAATCCCTTCAGGTCACTTACGAGAGTGAGATCTGATAGAGATAATAATAAGAATATAAATATTTTTGGTATTTTTATGATATAGATAAGAAAGTAAAGATTGCAAAGTAAAATAGATTGGAAACTTATATGATAAAAGATAGACCCGGGGGCCATAGGTTTCACTAGTGGCTTCTCTCAAGATAGCATAAGTATTACGGTGGGTGAAGAAATTACTATCGAGCAATTGATAGAAAAGTGCATAATTATGAGGATATCTAGGCATGATCATGTATATAGGCATCATGTCCGTGACAAGTACACCGAAATGATTCTGCATCTACTACTATCACTCCAAATATCGACCGATATCCAGCATGCATCTAGAGTATTAAGTTCATAAGAACAGAGTAATGCATTAGGCAAGATGACATGATGTAGAGGGATAAACTCAAGCAATATGATATAAACCCCATCTTTTTATCCTCCATGGCAACAATACAATACGTGTCTTGCTGCCCCTGCTGTCACTGGGAAAGGACACCGCAAGATTGAACCCAAAGCTAAGCACTTCTCCCATTGCAAGAAAGATCAATCTAGTAGGCCAAACCAAACTGATAATTCGGAGAGACTTGCAAAGATAACCAATCATACATAAAAGATTTTATAGAAGAATCAAATATTGTTCATAGATAAACTTGATCATAAACCCACAATTCATCGGATCTCGACAAACACACCGTAAAAAGAGTTACATCAAATAGATCTCCAAGAAGATCGAGCAGAACATTGTATTGAGATCCAAAGAGAGAGAGAAGAAGCCATCTAGCTAATAACTATGGACCCGAAGGTATGTGGTAAACTACTCACACATCATCGGAGAGGCTATGGTGTTGATGTAGAAGCCCTCCGTGATCGATTCCCCCTCCGGCGGAGCTCCCGAAAAGGCCCCAAGATGGGATCTCTTGGGTACAGAAGGTTGCGGCCGTGGAAATAGGGTTTCGTGGTGCTCCTGGATGTTTTCGGGATATATGGATATATATAGGAAGAAGAATTAGGTCGGTGGAGCTGCGAGGGGCCGAC
>NC_041382.1:290295368-290325240 GCF_002162155.2 Triticum dicoccoides | reverse complement strand
GGGGGGGGGGGCAGGCGTGCCTCCCTGCCTCGTGGTCTGTCTTGACGTCTACTCCAAGTACCTGGATCACGTTTGTTCCAAAAATAACTCTCCCGAAGGTTTCATTCCATTTGATTCTGTTTGATATTCCTTTTCTGCAAAATACTGAAATAGGCAAAAAAACAACAATTTGCACTTGGCCTTGGGTTAGTAGGTTAGTCCCAAAAATAATATAAAAGTGTATAAATAAGCCCATTAAACATCCAAAAAATAATAGCATGAAACAATCAAAAATTATAGATACGTTGGAGACGTATCGTCGCCGTGCCACGGTGACGCACGCCGTCGCCCTAGGATCCCACGTCGCGGACTCCTCGCGTGAACTCGTGATGTGTGCGACGATGCCTCCACGCACTTGGATCCGCTTCCCACAGTTCTTCTCCGTCGAGATGCCGCCGAGGGCAACCCTCGAAGTTTGGCTGCAGCACGCCGACTGCGATGTTCCTGATATATATTTTACTTGGGAGTTAGAAACTAAGCAATGTTTTACATATTTACAACATCCCAAGGAGAGACATGTTGCTACTGTTGTTTGTGCTTTCACTAGCTTTGCATGTGTATGGTGGTGTGAACTTTGTAGATTATATCATATTCCATCTAATTGGGCTACTTTGAAAATGGCTATGCTTACTCATTGGGTTCCACCATATTATCAATGTGAATTACTTCAAAAACTGCAGCGTTTAGGACAAGAAAAAATTTCAGTAGAGGAGTATCATCAGGAATTACAAACTAGCATGATTAGATGTGGTATTGTTGAGGATAATGAGGCTATGCTTGCATATTTTATGGGTGGATTAAATAGAGAGATTCAGACCATTATAGAGTATAAGGAGTATAATAATATCACTCGTTTATTCCATCTTGCTTGCAAAGCTAAAAGTGAAGTGCAGGATTGACAGACATTGGCGCGAACTAATTTTTTTGCAGGTTGATCTTCATCATGGACACCACGTACATCCTCTACTTCCACACGCCCAACTGCAGGACCACTGACTTCAACCGCCAATTCCAACCAATATACAAGAAAACATGCACCACCACCACCACCATCTGCCAGGAGCACACGTTCTGGTCCGGCACAGAGCTCTTCTTCATCCATGGCATCAACAGGCCAAACACATGTGGTTATATGTCATTGTTGCAAGTGTGGAGGTCACTATTTGAGCAAATGTCCATCTCCATGTGTGATGATTGTTACGGAGGATGGTGGGTATGAGTCCGCTAGTGACTATGATGAGGAGACTTTGGCTCTTATTGCAAGTGAAGAACATGGTGAAGATGATTCTAAACATGAGATGCAATACATGGTTGCGGAAGATGCTGACAGGTATGAGAGTTTAGTTGTTCAATGTGTTTTGAGTGTGCAGGTAACACAACCTGAGCAAAATCAGACGCATAATTTGTTCCGTACAAAGGGAGTTGTGAAGGAACGTTATGTCCGCTTTATCATTGATTGAGGGAGTTGCAACAACTTGGCTAGCATGGAGATGGTGGAGAAGTTGTCTCTCACCACAAGACCCCATCTGCGTCCTTACTTCATCCAATGGTTCAACAATAGCGGCAAAGTTAAGGTAACATGTATTGTTCGTTTGCATTTTAGTATTGCTACATAAGCTGATTATATTGATTGTGATGTCGTACCCATGCAAGCATGTGCCTTATTACTTGGTAGACTATGGCAATTCGATAAAAAATTATGTACACCATGGTAGAACAATCAGCATACTCTTGTTCATAAGGATAAACATATTAATTTGCTTCCTATGACTCCTGATTCCATTTTGAAAGATGATACTAATAGAGCTAGTAAAGCAAAACAGTAGCAAAATAAGAGTGATATTCAGATTGTGGCAAAACAATTTGAGAAACAAATAAAGCCTAATAATAACCCATCATCTAGTGTTGCTTCTGAAATTAAATTAAAAAGTGGATGTTTACTTGCCACAAGATCTAATATTGATGACCTAGATTTTAGCAAATCTGTTTGCTATGCTTTCATGTGCAAAGAGGCATTATTTTCATTCGAGGACGTACCTCTCTCTTTTCCTCCTGTTGTGACTAACATTTTGTAGGAGTTCGCTGCCATCTTTACAGAAGACGTTCCACCGGGATTACCACCTATTCGAGGGATTGAGCATCAAATTGACTTAATTCCCGGTGATTCACTGCCAAACCGTGCGCCATACCGTACCAATCTAGAGGAGACGAAGGAGATTATGTGTCAAATATAGGAGAGATACGACTCCAACGTATCTACTTTTCCTAATGCTTTCCCTCTTGTTTTGGACTCTAATTTGCATGATTTGAATGAAACTAACCCCAGACTGACGCTGTTTTTAGCAGAACTACCAGGTGGTGTTTTTTGTGCAGAAATAGAAGTTCTCGGAATGGAACGAAACTTGCGGGGAATTTTGATATAATATATAAGAATTTCTGGAGCCAAGACCTACCGGAGGGGGGCACCTGGGTGGGCACAACCCACTAGGGTGTGCCCCCCTCACCAGGCATGCCCAGGTGGGTTGTCCCCACCTAATGTCCTCGCAGACCCTGAAACCAACGCTATAAAATCCTATTTTCCCAGAAAAAATCAGGGAGAAAGAATTATCATGATCCATGAGACGGAGCCACCGCCAAGCCATCTTATTCCTCGGGAGGGCAGATCTGGAGTCCGTTTGGGGCTCCGGAGAGGGGGATCTTCGTTCTTCGTCATCACCAACCCTTCTCCATCGCCAATTCCATGATGCTCCCTACCAGGAGTGAGTAATTCCTTCATATAGGCTTGCTGGTCGGTGAGGAGTTGGATGAGATTCATCATGTAATCGAGTTAGTTTTGTTAGGGCTTGATCCCTAGTATCCACTATGTTCTTAGATTGATGTTGCTATGACTTTGCCATGCTTAATGCTTGTCACTTTACGCACGGGTGCCATGATTTCATATCTGAACCATTTATGTTATCACCATTATATCCATGTTCTAAATCCAATCTTGCAAGTTATAGTCACCTACTACGTGTTATGCTCCGGCAACCCCTGAGTGACAATAGTCAGGCCCACTCCCGGTGATGACCGTAGTTTGAGGAGTTCATGTATTCACTATGTTTAAATGTTTTGTTCCGGTTCTCTATTAAAAGGAGGCCTTAATATCCCTTAGTTTCCAATATGGACCCCGCTGCCACAGGAGGGTAGGACAAAAGATGTCATGCAAGTTCTTTCCATAAGCACGTATGACTATTTACGGAATACATGCCTACATTATATTGATGAACTGCAGCTACTGTCGTATCACCCTAGGTTATAGCTGTCTCATGATGAATATCACCCAAGAAGTCACCGATCCAATGCCTACGCATTTATCCTATATTGTTCTTGCTAAGTTAATACTGCTATCATCACTGTAACACTTGCTACCAAATTACTACTATCACTTTTACCGTTACTGTTACTGCTGCTACTATTATCAAAACTACCATACTACATTGCTACCGATCACTTTGTTGCACATGATTAATCTCCAGGTGTGGTTAAATTGACAACTAGCTGCTAATACCTTCAAATATTCTTTGGCTTCCCTTGTGTCGAATCTATAAATTTGGGTTGAATACTCTACCCTCGAAAACTATTGCGATCCCCTATACTTGTGGGTTATCAAGATCTTTTTTTGGCACCGTTGCCGGGGAGCATAGCTATATTTGTTGAGTCACTTGGGATTATTATCATATTATCACTATGAAGAATCTGAAGGATACTAAGACTAAGAATTTTCCCTCAAAGACGAGGGGAGGTAAGGAACTGCCATCTAGTTCTGCTTTAGATTCACCTTCTATTATAAGTAAACTTGCAACACCACCACATACTATTAATTCTGATATGTTGCAAGTTACTGATGATTCTACTTCTACTATGGATAATGCTTATGATGATGCTAGTACCTTGCTTAATGATGATGTGCCACTTGGTGAATTTCTTGATAAACAAATTGCTAGAGTTATACAACATGATGTTGTTGAATCTGGTGATGAGCTTGAAACTCAATCTCTTGAAACACCTACTAGAACTAGCCTTCCTAGATATGAACTGCCTAATGTACTGGAAGGTTATGTTGTGAGTGAAGAAACAACTAGAGATATTCTTGCTTGTACAGATAGAGATGATCTAGAGAAATTATTATGCAAGTATAAAGAAAATCTCTGAATGCTAGAATGAAATGTGATCCTAAGTTTTCTACTTCACCTATCTTTATCAATGATAAGGATTATGAATTCTCTGTCGACCCAAAGTTATTTACTTTGGTTAAATCTGATCCTTTCCATGGTTATGAAACTGAAACTGTTGTGGCACATCTTACTATGTTGAATGATATAGACACCCTTTTTACTCATGATGAGAAAACTCGCTATTACTTTATTCTCAAATTATTTCTGTTCTCATTAAAGGGTGATGCTAAAGCTTGGTACAATACTCTTGCTCCTGGTTGTGTGCGTAGTCCCCAGGATATGATTTATTACTTCTCTGAAAAATATTTCCTACTCATGAGAAACAAGCTGCCTTACAGGAAATATTTAACTTTGTGCAAATCAAAGAAGAGAGTATCCCACAAGCTTGGGGGAGACTTTGCCAATTACTTAATGCTTTGCATAATCATAGACTTAAGAAAAATGAAATACTTGATATCTTCTTAATGGACTAACCGATGCTTCTAGGGACTTCCTAGATAGTTGTGCTAGTTGTGTTTTCAGGGAACGAACTATTGGTCAAGCTGAAGAATTACTGAATAACATATTGAAAAATTATGATGATTGGGCTATTCCTGAACCACCGCCTGAACCCACTCCAAAGAAGAGGGGTATATTATATCTCAGTCCAGAAGATATGCAAGAGGGAAAGAAATCTATGAAGGAAAAAGGTATTAAAGCTGAGGATGTTACAAATTTACCTCCTATTGAAGAAATGCATGGGCTTGATACACCACCACTGCCTAAGGTGGTAGAGATAAATTCTCTTAGGAAATTCAGTGATAATGACAATCCTCACAATATGCATCCTAGTCAATGCCTTTATGAGTTTGAAAATTATATTATAAAACAAGATCACTTCAATGCAAATGTTATGAAATAATTGAAATATAATTCTGATACATTTGAGTGACTTGTTATTTAGAATACCAAATGATGTTAGAGGTGTTGGAAAGCATGCTTCTATGGTTCAAACTCAGTTAAAACAAGTTGCTAATTCTCAAAGAGATTGCTTAATGAAATGAATAATAATATGCATGACTTTGCTATTATAGTTGCAACTAGAGGAGGTAAAATGACTCAGGAACCACTTTATCCTGAGGGACACCCAAAAATAATTGCACAAGATTCACAAAGAGCCAACACTGGTGCACCTAGTTCTTCTAAAAAGAAAAAGAAGAAGAAAAATGATAGGACTTTGCATGCTCCTAGTGAACCTGAAATAGAGAAACCTCCTGGTAATGATAATGAAACTTCTATCTCAAATGCTGAAACTCAATCTGGTAATGAACACTCACCTAGTGAAAATGAAAAAGATAATGTTGATGTTCATAAGACTCTCAACCAAATAATAAAGAACCAGACAATTATGTTGAGATAGAACCACCTGTTGATCTTGATAACCCACAACCTAAGAATAAAATGTATGATAAAAGAGACTTCATTGATAGAAAACACGGTAAAGAAAGAGAACTGTGGGTTAAAAAACCTATGCCTTTTCCACCTAAGTCAACTAAAAAGAATGATGATGAAGAATTTGAACACTTTGCTGAAATGTTGAGGCCAGTCTTTTTGCGTACTCGCTTGACTGATATCTTGAAAATGCCTCCTTATGCAAAGTATATGAAAGACATCCTCATTAATAAGAGAAAAATACCAGAAGCTAAAATATCCACCATGCTTGCTAATTACACTTTTAAGGATGGAGTACCTAAAAACTTGGATATCCAGAATTCCAACTATACCTTGCTCCATCAAAAAGAATTGTGTGAAAACTGCTTTGTGTGATTTAGGAGCTGGTGTTAGTGTTATGCATTTCTCTTTATATAAAGGACTTGATTTGAATAAACACACACCTACTGAAATGTCTATGCAAATGGCTGACAAATCAACTGCCATACCTATCGGTATCTGTGAGGATGTGCCCGTTGTTGTTGCTAATGTTACTATTTTGACTGACTTTGTTATACTTGAGATGCCCGAGGATGACAACATGTCGATTATCCTTGGTAGACCCTTCTTTAATACTACAGGGGCTGTTATTGATTACAATTAAAGCAAGTTCACTCTTCATATCAATGGTAATGAGCATATGGTGCACTTTCCGAAGAAACATTTCCAAGTGAATGGTATTAATGTTATGGAAAAATCTCCGAAAATCACTATTGGAAGTTTTCAAATACCTCTACCTACTGTCAAAAAGAAATATGAAATGCTTATTATTGAGGACATTCATATCCCCATTGGGGTAACTTAGTTGTCAGATTTCGGGTTCCGGCAAAACCCTTGAGGTTCGAACACTGGGGTGCGCACGAAGATCTCTCCCCCCTCTAGCTCGCACACATCATGATCTCACAGCCTAGCTCGACGAACCCAAAGAACAAGAGACACAAGAGTTTATACTGGTTCGGGCCACCGATGTGGTGTAATACCCTACTCCAGTGTGGTGTGGTGGATTGCCTCTTGGGATGGGGATGAACAGTTACAAGGGAAGAACAGCCTCCTGGGGAGAGGTGTTCTTGGGCTTGGTGAACTTGTGTGGTTGAGGATGAACTCAATCCTCTCTCTCGCTCTCTCTCTCAAGATCTGTTTTCTCCTACTATGGTGGCTAGTCCTATTTATAGAGGCCCTGGTCCTCTTCCCAAATATTGAGCGGGAAGGGATCCCACAATGGCAAAATTTGAAGGGAGACAACTGGTACAAGGTATCCTGACAAAAGTAGTCTTTTCCTGCCAAATGCTCTGGTGGTGACGCTGTCTTGGGCTCCACGGTGACGTCCGTCCTGTTGTCCTACTGGTCTTGGTCTTGTTGCACCGATATGGAAACCTTTGCCTGATGCCTCGGGACTGCTCGCCTGCGCTTGCCTCTTTAGCACCAAACAGGAAACGAGGACACTATGTGCGCTGGTGGCAGCCTGGCGCCCGCCTGGCTCCAATCGTCATGCCTTGCATCACAGAAACCTCGCGAGTTATCCCTTGCCTTGATCTCTCCGCCCCTCACGAGCTAGCCTGGTGGGGCAGCCCCCGAGGAGGCCTTGTGTCATCCGCCTCGCGAGGCTTGGACCCTCGCGAGGGTCTTGAGTGTCTGCTGGTGAAGATGGGTTGTGCATGGCCGCTGGTGGAGCCACGCTGTGGGCCGCAGGTAGGCAAATTTGGGGACCCTCGTTCCCAGAACACCGATAGTAGTCCCCGGGCCCAAGGCGCGCTCGGACTTGGCTTCAAGGCGAAGCCAAAGGGCAAGTGTGGAGCGCCGCAGGCCCCAACAGCTTGTGGTCCCGGTTGGCGCGTGGCGACTGATTGGACGTGGGCGTCTCCGCTTCCCCACGCTACCACGGCAACTGCCCGACTTGACGAGTCCTTGCTGCATGCAGAAAAAGATCATTATTACCTTACATCATGGAGGCCGGCGGTTGGCCTCCCCTTGGCTATAAATGGGAAGAGGGGGCGGAGCCCCTGTCTCCCATCCCTTCCTTTGCTTCTCCCGCTCCTTCTTCTTCCTCGCTTCATCGCTCGCTGCATCGACCATGGCGCCGATACGGAGGTTCTCGGCCGTGGAAAAGGGAAAGACTCCCCTTAACGAGCTCGAGCCACTTCCGCCGAAAAAGAGGTTGTCCCATCGTCAAAACATAGTCGTGAGGCCGGAACTGTCGCGGCCATGGTACGAGCGGCCACATCCCGGGTATCGGTTGCCCTTGTACGCCCAAGCTGAGGGCTCCGGAGGGAGGGGCGACGAGCGCCTCCGCCCATGCTAGGGCCGTGGTTGCCTGCTACCTCTTGAGCACTGCATTGGTTTTCCCTTGAAGAGGAAAGGGTGATGCAGCAAAGTAGCGTAAGTATTTCCCTTAGTTTTTGAGAACCAAGGTATCAATCCAGTAGGAGACTACACGCAAGTCCCTCGTACCTAGATAAACAAATAAGAACCTCGCAACCAACGCGATAAAGGGGTTGTCAATCCCTTCAGGGTCACTTATGAGAGTGAGATCTGATAGAGATAATAATAATAAGATAAATATTTTTGGTATTTTTATGATATAGATAAGAAAGTAAAGATTGCAAAGTAAAATAGATTGGAAACTTATATGATAAAAGATAGACCCGGGGCCCATAGGTTTCACTAGTGGCTTCTCTCAAGATAGCATAAGTATTACGGTGGGTGAACAAATTACTGTCGAGCAATTGATAGAAAAGTGCATAATTATGAGAATATCTAGGCATGATCATGTATATAGGCATCACGTCCGCAACAAGTAGACCGAAACGATTCTGCATCTACTACTATTACTCCACACATCGACCACTATCCAACAAGCATCTAGAGTATTAAGTTCATAACAACAGAGTAACGCATTAGGCAAGATGACATGATGTAGAGGTATAAACTCAAGCAATATGATATAAACCCCATCTTTTATCCTCAATGGCAACAATACAATACGTGCCTTGCTGCCACTGCTATCACTGGGAAAGGACACCGCAAGATTGAACCCAAAGGTAAGCACTTCTCCCATTGCAAGAAAGATCAATCTAGTAGGCCAAACCTAACTGATAATTCAAAGAGACTTGCAAAGATAACCAATCATACATAAAAGATTTCAGAGAAGAATCAAATATTGTTCATATATAAACTTGATCATAAACCCACAATTCATCGGATCTCGACAAACACACAACAAAAAGAGTTACATCAAATAGATCTCCAAGAAGATCGAGGATAACATTGTATTGAGATCCAAAGAGAGAGAAGAAGCCATCTAGCTAATAACTATGGACCCGAAGGTTTATGGTAAAGTACTCACACATCATCGGAGAGGCTATGGTGTTGATTTAGAAGCCCTGCGTGATCGATTCCCCCTCCGGCGGAGCTCCGTAAAAGGCCCGAAGTTGGGATCTCTTGGGTACATAAGGTTGCGGCGGTGGAAATAGGGTTTCGTGGTGCTCCTGGATGTTTTCGGGATATATGGATATATATAGGAAGAAGAAGTAGGTCGATGGAGTCGCGAGGGGCCCACGAGGGTGGGGCGCGCCTCTCTGCCTCGTGGTTGCCTCGTTTCTTTCTTGACGTCTACTCCAAGTCCCCTGGATCATGTTTGTTCCAAAAATAACTCTCCCGAAGGTTTCATTCCGTTTGGATTCCGTTTGATATTCCTTTTCTGCCAAACACTGAAATAGGCAAAAACACAACAATTTGCACTAGGCCTTGTGTTAGTAGGTTAGTCCCAATAATAACATAAAAGTGTATAAATAAGCCCATTAAACATCCAAAACAGATAATATAATAGCATGGAACAATAAAAAAATAGATACGTTGGAGACGTATCAAGCATCCCCAAGCTTAATTCCTGCTCGTCCTCGAGTAGGTAAATGAAAAAAAATAGAATTTTTGATGTGGAATGCTACCTAGCATAATTCTCAATGTAATTTTCTTTATTGTGGCATGAATGTTCAGATCCGAAAGATTCAAGACAAAATTTTAATATTGACATAAAAATAATAATACTTCAGGCATACTAACTAAGCAATTATGTCTTCTCAAAATAACATGGCAAAAGAAAGTTCATCCCTACAAAATCATATAGTTTGGTCATGCTCCATTTTCGTCACACAAGAATGCTCTCATCATGCACAACCCCGATGACAAGCCAAGCAATTGTTTCATACTTTAGTAATCTCAAACTTTTTTCAAATTTCACGCAATATATGAGCGTGAGCTGTGGAAATAGCACTATGGGTGGAATAGAATATGATGATAGGGGTTATGTGGAGAAGACAAAAAAAGAGAAAGTCTCACATCGACGCGGCTAATCAATGGGCTAGGGAGATGTCCATCAATTAATGTCAATGCAAGGAGTAGGAATTGCCATGCAACGAATGCACTAGAGCTATAAATGTATGAAAGCTCAACAAAAGGAACTAAGTGGGTGTGCATCCAACTTGCTTGCTCACGAAGACCTAGGGCATTTGAGGAAGCCCATTGTTGGAATATACAAGCCAAGTTCTATAATGAAAAATTCCCATTAGTATATGAAAGTGACAAAACAAGAGACTCTCTATCATAAAGATCATGGTGCTACTTTGAAGCACAAGTGTGGAAAAAAGGATAGTAGCATTGCCCCTTTTTATTTCTTTTTATTTCTTTTTTTGGGCCTTGTTTTTTTGGCCTTTCTCTTTTTTTATTTGGGATAACACTCTATTAATGATGATTATCACACTTCTATTTATTTACAACTCGATACTAGAACAAAATATGACTCTATATGAATGCCTCCGGCGGTGTACCGGGAAGGGAAATGAATCAAGAGTGACATGTATGATAAATTATGCATGGTGGCTTTGCCACAAATACGATGTCAACTACATGATCATACAAGGCAATATGACAATGATGAAGCGTGTCATAAATGAAACGGTGGAAAGTTGCATGGCAATATTTCTCTGAATGGCTATGGAAATGCCATAATAGGTAGGTATGGTGGCTGTTTTGAGGAAGATATAAGGAGGTTTATGTGTGATAGAGCATATCATATCACGGGGTTTGGATGCACCGGCGAAGTTTGCACCAACTATCAAGGGGAGAAAGGGCAATGCACGGTACCGAAGAGGCTAGCAATGATGGAAGGGTGAGAGTGTGTATAATCCATGGACTCAACATTAGTCATAAAGTACTCACATACTTATTGCAAAAATCTAGAAGTCATCAAAAACCAAGCATTACGCGCATGTTCCTAGGGGGATAGATTGGTAGGAAAAGACCATCGCTCGTCCCCAACCGCCACTCATAAGGAAGACAATCAAAGAACACCTCATGTTTCAACCGGTTTGGATGGCGGTCATGTAAATGGATAGGCAATTAGTTTACCTATCTGTTTTTAGCCAGTCGGTTGTGGCATCCCTTATTTGGCTAGTCTGTCGTTCTAGCCTCTTTGGCTCTGTGTGAGCCTTTTTTACAGTTCGAGACTTTTAAGACCATGTTGGAACCTATTTTTTTTAATAAGAGGGCCGTATGCATCGTTCTGATGCACAGGCCGGGGTGAACCCCCTTTTCGAAGAAAAAAATACGTGCATGATATGGGACTTGCAAACTTCAACACGAGTATTTCTCAAATTGACAACTACTCAACTAGCACACTCTAATATCACCATCTTTATATCTCAAAACAATTATCAAGTATCAAACTTCTCATAGTATTCAATGCACCTTTTATGATAGTTTTTATTATACCAATCTTGGATGCCTATCATATTAGGACTAAATTCATAATCAAAGCAAATTACCATGCTGTTCTAAAGGACTCTCAAAATTATATAAGTGAAGCATGAGAGATCAATAATTTCTATAAGATAAAACCACCACCGTGCTCTAAAAGATATAAGTGAAGCACTAGAGCAAAATTATCTAGCTCAAAAGATATAAGTGAAGCACATAGAGTATTCTAATAAATTCCAATTCATGTGTCTCCCCCAAAATGTGTGTACATCAAGTATGATTGTGGTATAATAAAAAGCAAAGACTCAAATCATACAAGACTCTCCAAGCAAAACACATATCATGTGGTGAATAAAAATATAGCCTCAAGTAAAGTTATCGATGAACGAAGACGAAAGAGGGGATGCCATCCGGGGCATCCCCAAGCTTAGGATTTTAGTTGTCCTTGAATTTTACCTTGGGTTTCCTTGGGCATCCCCAAGCTTAGGCTCTTGTCACTCCTTATTCCATAATCCATCAAATCTTTACCCAAAACTTGAAAACTTCACAACACAAAACTCAACAGAAAATCTCATGACCTCCGTTAGTATAAGAAAACAAACCACCACTTAAGGTACTGTAATGAACTAATTATTTATTTATATTGGTGTTAAATCTACTGTATTACAACTTATCTATGGTTCATAACCTCCGATACTAGCCATAGATGCATCAAAATAAGCAAACAACACACGAAAAACAGAATCTGTCAAAAACAGAACAGTCTGTAGTAATCTGTAAGTTTCGAATACTTATATAAACTCAAAAATTCTGAAATAAATTGGTGGACTTGAGGAATTTGTCTATTAATCATCTGCAAAAAGAATAAACCTAATCTCACTCTCCAGTAAAACATGGCAGCAAATCTCGTGAGCGCTAAAGTTTCTGTTTTTTACAGCAAGATCGCAAAAACTACCCCCAAGTCTTCCCAAAGGTTCTACTTGGTACAAACACTAATTAAAAGCATAAAACCACATCTAAATGGAGGCTAGATGAATTATTTATTACTAAACAGAACCAAAAAGCAAGAAACAAAAATAAAATTGGGTTGCCTCCCAACAAGTGATATCGTTTAATGCCCCTAGCTAGGCATAAAAGCAAGGATAGATCTAGGTATTACTATAATAATGATAAGGTAAATCGCAAAAAGTCATCTCATACTCCCTACGTTAAGAAGCAAGCTTTCTTTGTGGTAAGCAAAAGTAATCAAAAGGGCTAAATTTAATGGGACAAAAGTCGCCAAGATCAAGCTCGGGAGGTATTGGTTCCTCCTTTGGCCCCTCATATTGCACAACCAATTCATCATTATAAGCATTCTTTTGGAAAAAAGTCATGAGCCTTTGTTCAAGGGGAAAACCCAACCCATTACTTTGGATAGCAAAATTATCATTAAGTTCAGAGATCTTGTCAACAAGAACATCGGTAGGAACCTTCTTTCTAAGGTTTTTGTTAAAAGCAACATGATCTAAAGATCGTAAGCGCATTATGTCTTCTTGATAGAAAAGGATTGCTTCTATGGGAGGACGGCCGACGTCCACCCTATAATGCGCAAAAAATTCATTGGCTTCTTTTATTATGAATCTGAACTCATGAGCTAAAAAGATGGTAGCTGCTCGCTTAACAGAGGAATGCTCAATATTAGAAAATTCTAGAAAAATCATTTGGATGCAAGGGTGCATATGAATAAATTGTCTTTCAAGATCAACTATGAGCAAGGATATAGCATCCGCAAAACTACTAGTTCTATGGATAATAGACCCTCCCATAATAGGTAAAGCACTGGCACAAGTAAAGAAATCTTGAATAACTCATTTTCCAATAATATTGCCACTACCAATTCAAAACTTTTTAGTGTGTGAAATAGTAGGTTCTTCATGAGGATCAATAAAAGCATCAAAGTTTTCCATGTTATTACCACTATCTTTATCAACGATAACCTCCCCAATTTCAGACATGATGGTAGCAAGAGGCAAGCAAAAAAGAGGCGGAAGGAAAAGAGGGCAAATAAAACGGCAAGGGTGAAGTGGGGGAGAGGAAAACGATAGGGAAATGGCAAATAATGTAATGCGAGGGATAAGAGTTTGTAATGGGTACTTGGTATGTCTTTACTTGTGCGTAGATGTCCCTGGCAACGGTGCCAGAAATCCTTCTTGCTACCTCTTGAGCACTGCGTTGGTTTTCCCTTGAAGAGGAAAGGGTGATGCAGCAAAGTAGCATAAGTATTTCCCTCAGTTTTTGAGAACCAAGGTATCAATCCAGTAGGAGACTACACGCAAGTCCCTCGTACCTACACAAACAAATAAGAACCTCGCAACCAATACGATAAAGGGGTTGTCAATCCCTTCACGGTCACTTACGAGAGTGAGATCTGATAGAGATAATAATAAGAATATAAATATTTTTGGTATTTTTATGATATAGATAAGAAAGTAAATATTACAAAGTAAAATAGATTGGAAACTTATATGATAAAAGATAGACCCGGGGGCCATAGGTTTCACTAGTGGCTTCTCTCAAGATAGCGTAAGTATTACGGTGGGTGAAGAAATTACTGTCGAGCAATTGATAGAAAAGTGCATAATTATGAGAATATCTAGGCATGATCATGTATATAGGCATCACGTCCGCGACAAGTAGACCGAAATGATTCTGCATCTACTACTATTACTCCAAATATCGACCGATATCCGGCATGCATCTAGAGTATTAAGTTCATAAGAACAGAGTAATGCATTAGGCAAGATGACATGATGTAGAGGGATAAACTCAAGCAATATGATATAAACCCCATCTTTTTATCCTCCATAGCAACAATACAATACGTGTCTTGCTATCCCTGCTGTCACTAGGAAAGGACACCTCAAGATTGAACCCAAAGCTAAGCACTTCTCCCATTGCAAGAAAGATCAATCTAGTAGGCCAAACCAAACTGATAATTCGGAGAGACTTGCAAAGGTAACTAATCATACATAAAAGATTTCAGAGAAGAATCAAATATTGTTCATAGATAAACTTGATCATAAACCCACAATTCATCGGATCTCGACAAACACACCGTAAAAAGAGTTATCAAATAGATCTCCAAGAAGATCGAGGAGAACATTGTATCGAGATCCAAAGAGAGAGAGAGAAGAAGCCATCTAGCTAATAACTATGGACCCGAAGGTCTGTGGTAAACTACTCACACATCATCGGAGAGGCTATGGTGTTGATGTAGAAGCCCTCCATGATCGATTCCCCCTCCGGCGGAGCTTCAGAAAAGGCCCCAAGATGGGATCTCTTGGGTACAGAAGGTTGCGGCCGTGGAAATAGGGTTTCGTGGTGCTCCTGGATGTTTTCGGGATATATGGATATATATATATATATAGGAAGAAGAAGTAGGTCGGTGGAGCTGCGAGGGGCCCACGAGGGTGGGGGGGCAGGCGCGCCTCCCTGCCTCGTGGCCGCCTCGTTTCTGTCTTGACATCTACTCCAAGTCCCTGGATCACGGTTGTTCCAAAAATAACTCTCCCGAAGGTTTCATTCCATTTGGATTCTGTTTGATATTCCTTTTCTGCAAAACACTGAAATATGCAAAAAAAACAACAATTTGCACTTGGCCTTGGGTTAGTAGGTTAGTCCCAAAAATAATATAAAAGTGTATAAATAAGCCCATTAAACATCCAAAAAAGATAATATAATAGCATGAAACAATCAAAAATTATAGATACGTTGGAGACGTATCATCGCCGTGCCGCGGTGACGCACGCCATCGCCCTAGGATCCCACGCCGCGGACTCCTCGCGTGAACTCGTGATGTGTGCGATGATGCCTCCACGCACTTTGATCCGCTTCCCACAGTTCTTCTCCGTCGAGATGCCGCCGGGGGCCCCCCTCGAAGTTTGGCTGCAGCACGCCGACTGCGATGTTCCTGATATATATTTTTCTTGGGAGTTAGAAACTAAACAATTTTTTACATATTTACCACATCCCAAGGAGAGACATGTTGCTACTGTTGTTTGTGCTTTCGCTAGCTTTGCATGTGTATGGTGGTGTGAACTTTGTAGATTATATCATATTCCATCTAATTGGGCTACTTTGAAAATGGCTATGCTTACTCATTGGGTTCCACCATATTATCAATATGAATTACTTCAAAAACTGCAACGTTTAGGACAAGAAAAAATTTCAGTGGAGGAGTATCATCAGGAATTACAAACTAGCATGATTAGATGTGGTATTGTTGAGGATAATGAGGCTATGCTTGCATATTTTATGGGTGGATTAAATAGAGAGATTCAGACCATTATAGAGTATAAGGAGTATAATAATATCACTCGTTTATTCCATCTTGCTTGCAAAGCTAAAAGTGAAGTGCGGGATCGACAGACATTGGCGCGAACTAATTTTTCTGCAGGTTGATCTTCATCATGGACACCACGTACATCCTCTACTTCCACACGCCCAACTGCAGCACCACTGACTTCAACCACCAATTCCAACCGATATACAAGAAAACATGCACCATCACCACCACCATCTGCCAGGAGCACACGTTCTGGTCCCGCACAGAGCTCTTCTTCATCCATGGCATCAACAGGCCAAACACATGTGGTTATATGTCATTGTTGCAAGTGTGGAGGTCACTATGTGAGCAAATGTCCATCTCCATGTGTGATGATTGTTACGGAGGATGGTGGGTATGAGTCCACTAGTGACTATGATGAGGAGACTTTGGCTCTTATTGCAAGTGAAGAACACGGTGAAGATGATTCAAAACATGAGATGCAATACATGGTTGCGGAAGATGCTGACAGGTATGAGAGTTCAGTTGTTCAATGTATTTTGAGTGTGCAGGTAACACAAGTTGAGCAAAATCAGACGCATAATTTGTTCCATACAAAGGGAGTTGTGAAGGAATGTTATGTCCGCTTTATCATTGATTGAGGGAGTTGCAACAACTTGGCTAGCATGGAGATGGTGGAGAAGTTGTCTCTCACCACAAGACCCCATCTGCGTCCTTACTTCATCCAATGGTTCAACAATAGCGGCAAAGTTAAGGTAACACGTATTGTTCGTTTGCATTTTAGTATTGCTACATAAGCTGATTATATTGATTGTGATGTGGTACCCATGCAAGCATGTGCCTTATTACTTGGTAGACCATGGCAATTCGATAAAAAATTATGTACACCATGGTAGAAACAATCAGCATACTCTTGTTCATAAGGATAAACATATTAATTTGCTTCCTATGACTCCTGATTCCATTTTGAAAGATGATACTAATAGAGCTAGTAAAGCAAAATAGTAGCAAAATAAGAGTGATAATCAGATTGTGGCAAACAATTTGAGAAACAAATAAAGCCTAATAATAACCCATTATCTAGTGTTGCTTCTGAAATTAAATTAAAAAGTGGATGTTTACTTGCCACCAAATCTAATATTGATGACCTAGATTTGAGCAAATCTGTTTGCTATGATTTCATGTGCAAAGAGGCATTATTTTCATTCGAGGACGTACCTCTCTCTTTTCCTCCTGTTGTGACTAACATTTTGTAGGAGTTCGCTGCCATCTTTACAGAAGACGTTCCACCGGGATTACCACCTATTCGAGGGATTGAGCATCAAATTGACTTAATTCCCGGTGATTCACTGCCAAACCGTGCGCCATACCGTACCAATCTAGAGGAGACGAAGGAGATTATGTGTCAAATATAGGAGAGATACGACTCCAACGTGTCTACTTTTCCTAATGCTTTCCCTCTTGTTTTGGACTCTAATTTGCATGCTTTGAATGAAACTAACCCCAAACTGACGCTGTTTTTAGCAGAACTACCAGGTGGTGTTTTTGTGCAGAAATAGAAGTTCTCAGAATGGAACGAAACTTGCGGGGAATTTTGATATAATATATAAGAATTTCTGGAGCCAAGACCTACCGGAGGGGGGCACCTGGGTGGGCACAACCCACCAGGGCGCGCCCCCCTCACCAGGCACGCCCAGGTGGGTTGTCCCCACCTAGTGGCCTCGTAGACCCTGAAACCAACGCTATAAAATCCTATTTTCCCAGAAAAAATCAGGGACAAAGAATTATCACGATCCACGAGACGGAGCCGCCGCCAAGCCCTCTTATTCCTCGGGAGGGCAGATCTGGAGTCCGTTTGGGGATCCGGAGAGGGGGATCTTCGTTCTTCGTCATCACCAACCCTTCTCCATCGCCAATTCCATGATCCTCCCTACTAGGAGTGAGTAATTCCTTCGTATAGGCTTGCTGGTCGGTGAGGAGTTGGATGAGATTCATCATGTAATCGAGTTAGTTTTGTTAGGGCTTGATCCCTAGTATCCACTATGTTCTTAGATTGATGTTGCTATGACTTTGCCATGCTTAATGCTTGTCACTTTGTGCACGGGTGCCATGATTTCATATCTGAACCATTTATGTTATCACCATTATATCCATGTTCTAAATCCGATCTTGCAAGTTATAGTCACCTACTACGTGTTATGCTCCGGCAACCCCTGAGTGACAATAGTCAGGCCCACTCCCGGTGATGACCGTAGTTTGAGGAGTTCATGTATTCACTATGTTTAAATGTTTTGTTCAGGTTCTCTATTAAAAGGAGGCCTTAATATCCCTTAGTTTCCAATATGGACCCCGCTGCCACAGGAGGGTAGGACAAAAGATGTCATGCAAGTTCTTTCCATAAGCATGTATGACTATTTACGGAATACATGCCTACATTATATTGATGAACTGGAGCTACTGTCGTATCACCCTAGGTTATAACTGTCTCATGATGAATATCATCCAAGAAGTCACCGATCCAATGCCTACGCATTTATCCTATATTGTTATTGCTAAGTTACTACTGCTATCATCACTGTAACACTTGCTACCAAATTACTGCTATCACTGTTACCGTTACTGTTACTGCTGCTACTATTATCAAAACTACCATACTACTTTGCTACTGATCACTTTGTTGCACATAATTAATCTCCAGGTGTGGTTAAATTGACAACTAGCTGCTAATACCTTCAAATATTCTTTGGCTTCCCTTGTGTCGAATCTATAAATTTGGGTTGAATACTCTACCCTCGAAAACTATTGCTATCCCCTATACTTGTGGGTTATCAAGATCTTTTTCTGGCACCGTTGCCGGGGAGCATAGCTATATTTGTTGAGTCACTTGGGATTATTATCATATTATCACTATGAAGAATCTGAAGGATACTAAGACTAAGAATTTTCCCTCAAAGACAAGGGGAGGTAAGGAACTGCCATCTAGTTCTGCTTTAGATTCACCTTCTATTATAAGTAAACTTGCAACACCACCACATGCTATTAATTCTGATATGTCGCAAGTTATTGATGATTCTACTTCTACTATGGATAATGCTTATGATGATGCTAGTACCTTGCTTAATGATGATGTGCCACTTGGTAAATTTCTTGATAAACAAATTGCTAGAGTTATACAACATGATGTTGTTGAATCTGGTGATGAGCTTGAAACTGAATCTCTTGAAACACCTACTAGAACTAGCCTTCCTAGATATGAACTGCCTAATGTACTGGAAGGTTATGTTGTGAGTGAAGAAACAACTAGAGATATTCTTGCTTGTACAGATAGAGATGATCTAGAGAAATTATTATGCAAGTATAAAGAAAAATCTCTGAATGCTAGAATGAAATGTGATCCTAAGTTACTTCACCTATCTTTATCGATGATAAGGATTATGAATTCTCTGTCGACCCAGAGTTATTTACTTTGGTTAAATCTGATCATTTCCATGGTTATGAAACTGAAACTGTTGTGGCACATCTTACTAAATTGAATGATATAGCCACCCTTTTTACTCATGGTGAGAAAACTCGCTATTACTTTATTATCAAATTATTTCTGTTCTCATTAAAGGGTGATGCTAAATCTTGGTACAATACTCTTGCTCCTGGTTGTGTGCGTAGTCCCCCGGATATGATTTATTACTTCTCTGAAAAATATTTCCTACTCATAAGAAACAAGCTGCCTTACAGGAAATATTTAACTTTGTGCAAATCAAAGAAGAGAGTATCCCACAAGCTTGGGGGAGACTTTGCCAATTACTTAATGCTTTGCATAATCATAGACTTAAGAAAAATGAAATACTTGATATCTTCTTAATGGACTAACCGATCCTTCTAGCGACTTCCTAGATAGTTGTGCTGGTTGTGTTTTCAGGGAACGAACTATTGGTCAAGCTGAAGAATTACTGAATAACATATTGAAAAATTATGATGATTGGGCTATTCCTGAACCACCGCCTAAACCCACTCCAAAGAAGAGGGGTATATTATATCTCAGTCCAGAAGATATGCAAGAGGGAAAGAAATCTATGAAGGAAAAAGGTATTAAAGCTGAGGATGTTACAAATTTACCTCCTATTGAAGAAATACATGGGCTTGATACACCACCACTACCTAAGGTGGTGGAGATAAATTCTCTTAGGAAATTCAGTGATAATGACAATCCTCACAATATGCATCCTAGTCAATGCCTTTATGAGTTTGAAAATTATATTATGAAACAAGATAACTTCAATGCAAATGTTATGAAACAATTGAAATATAATTCTGATACATTTGAGTGACTTGTTATTTAGAATACCAAATGATGTTAGAGGTGTTGGAAAGCATTCTTCTATGGTTCAAACTCAGTTAAAACAAGTTGCTAAATCTCAAAGAGATTGCTTAATGAAATGAATAATAATATGCATGACTTTGCTGTTAGAGTTGCAACTAGAGGAGGTAAAATGACGCGGGAACCACTTTATCCTGAGGGACACCCAAAAATAATTGCACAAGATTCACAAAGAGCCAACACTGGTGCACCTAGTTCTTCTAAAAAAAGAAGAAGAAAAATGATAGGACTTTGCATGCTCCTAGTGAACCTGAAATAGAGAAACCTCCTGGTAATGATAATGAAACTTCTATCTCAAATGCTGAAACTCAATCTGGTAATGAACACTCACCTAGTGATAATGAAAAAGATAATGTTGATGTTCATAAGACTCTCAACCAAATAATAAAGAACCAGACAATTATGTTGAGATAGAACCACCTGTTGATCTTGATAACCCACAACCTAAGAATAAAATGTATGATGAAAGAGACTTCATTGATAGAAAACACGGTAAAGAAAGAGAACTGTGGGTTCAAAAACCTATGCCTTTTCCACCTAAGTCAACTAAAAAGAATGATGATGAAGAATTTGAACACTTTGCTGAAATGTTGAGGCCAGTCTTTTTGCGTACTCGCTTGACTGATATCTTGAAAATGCCTCCTTATGCAAAGTATATGAAAGACATCCTCATTAATAAGAGAAAAATACCAGAAGCTAAAATATCCACCATGCTTGCTAATTACACTTTTAAGGATGGAGTACCTAAAAACTTGCATATCCGGAATTCCAACTATACCTTGCTCCATCAAAAAGAATTGTGTGAAAACTGCTTTGTGTGATTTAGGAGCTGGTGTTAGTGTTATGCATTTCTCTTTATATAAAGGACTTGATTTGAATAAACACACACCTACTGAAATGTCTATGCAAATGGCTGACAAATCAACTGCCATACCTATCGGTATCTGTGAGGATGTGCCCGTTGTTGTTGCTAATGTTACTATTTTGACTGACTTTGTTATACTTGAGATGCCCGAGGATGACAACATGTCGATTATCCTTGGTAGACCCTTCTTTAGTACTACAGGGGTTGTTATTGATTACAATTAAAGCAAGTTCACTTTTCATATCAATGCTAATTAGCATACGGTGCACTTTCCGAAGAAACATTTCCAAGTGAATGGTATTAATGTTATGGAAAAATCTCCGAAAATCACTATTGGAAGTTTTCAAATACCTCTACCTACTGTCAAAAAGAAATATGAAATGCTTATTGTTGAGGACATTCATATCCCCATTGAGGTAACTTAGTTGTCAGATTTCGGGTTCCGACAAAACCCTTGAGGTTCGAACACTGGGGTGCGCATGAAGATCTCTCCCCCCTCTAGCTCGCACACATCATGATCTCACGGCCTTGCTCGACGAACCCAAAGAACAAGAGACACAAGAGTTTATGCTGGTTCGGGCCACCGATGTGGTCTAATACCCTACTCCAGTGTGGTGTGGTGGATTGCCTCTTGGGATGGGGATGAGCAGTTATAAGGGAAGAACAGCCTCCTAGGGAGAGGTGTTCTTGGGCTTGGTGAACTTGTGTGGTTGAGGATGAACTCAATCTTCTCTCTCGCTCTCTCTCTCTCTCTCTCTCTCTCTAGATCAGTTTTCTCCTCCTATGGTGGCTAGTCCTATTTATAGATGCCCTGGTCCTCTTCCCAAATATTCAGCGGGAAGGGATCCCACAACGGCAAAATTTGAAGAGAGACAACTAGTACAAGGTATCCTGACAAAAGTAGTCTTTTTCTGCTAAAGGCTCTGGTGGTGACGCCGTCTTGGGCTCCACGGTGACCTCCTTCTTGTTGTCCTACTGGTCTTGGTCTTGTTGCACCGATATGGAAACCTTTGCCTGATGCCTCGGGACTGCTCACCTGCGCTTGCCTCTTTAGCACCAAAGAGGAAACGAGGACACTATGCGCGCTGGCGGCCGCCTGGCGCCCGCCTGGCTCCAATCGTCATGGCTTGCGTCACAGAAACCTCGTGTGGTGTCCCTTGCCTTGATCTCTCCGCCCCTCACGAGCCATCCTGGTGGGGTAACCCCCGAGGAGGCCTTGTATCATCTGCCTCGCGAGGCTTGGACCCTCGCGAGGGTCTTGAGTGTTTGCTGGTGAAGATGGGTTGTGCAGGGCCACTGGTGGAGCCACGCTGTGGGCCGCAGGCAGGCAAGTTTGGGGACCCCCGTTCCTAGAACGCCGACAGTAGTCCCCGGGCCCAAGGCGCGCTCGGACTTGGCTTCAAGGCGAAGCCAAAGGGCAAGTGTGGAGCGCCGCGGGACCCAACAGCTTGTGGTCCCGGTTGGTGTGTGGCGACTGATTGGACGTGGGCGTCTCCGCTTCCCCACGCTACCACGGCAACTACCTGACTTGACGAGTCCTTGTTGCATGCAGAAAAAAGATCATTATTACCTTACATCATGGAGGCCGGCGGTTGGCCTCCCCTTGGCTATAAATGGGAAGAGGGGGCGGAGCCCCTGTCTCCCATCCCTTCCTTTGCTTCTCCCGCTCCTTCTTCTTCCTCGCTTCATCGCTCGCTGCATCGACCATGGAGCCGATACGGAGGTTCTCGTCCGTGGAAAAGGGAAAGATTCCCCTTAACGAGCCCGAGCCACTTCCGCCGAAGAAGAGGCTGTCCCATCATGACGACATAGTCGTGAGGCCGTAAGTGTCGCGGCCATGGTACGGGCGGCCACCTCCCGGGTATCGGTTGCCCTTGTACGCCCGAGCTGAGGGCTCCGGAGGGAGGGGCGACGAGCGCCGCCGCCCACGCTAGGGCCGTGGTCTCCTGCTACCTCTTGAGCACTGCCTTGGTTTTCCCTTGAAGAGGAAAGGGTGATGCAGCAAAGTAGCGTAAGTATTTCTCTTAGTTTTTGAGAACCAAGGTATCAATCCAGTAGGAGACTACACGCAAGTCCCTCGTACCTAGATAAACAAATAAGCACCTCGCAACAAACACGATAAAGGGGTTGTCAACCCCTTCACGGTCACTTATGAGAGTGAGATCTGATAGAGATAATAATAATAAGATAAATATTTTTGGTATTTTTATGATATTGATAAGAAAGTAAAGATTGCAAAGTAAAATAGATTGGAAACTTATATGATAAAAGATAGACCCGAGGGCCATAGGTTTCACTAGTGGCTTCTCTCAAGATAGCATAAGTATTACGGTGGGTGAACAAATTACAGTCGAGCAATTGATAGAAAAGTGCATAATTATGAGAATATCTAGGCATGATCATGTATATAGGCATCACGTCCGCGACAAGTAGACCGAAACGATTCTGCATCTACTACTATTACTCCACACATCGACCACTATCCAGCATGCATCTAGAGTATTAAGTTCATAAGAACAGAGTAATGCATTAGGCAAGATGACATGATGTAGAGGTATAAACTCAAGCAATATGATATAAACCCCATCTTTTTATCCTCAATGGCAACAATACAATACATGCCTTGCTGCCACTGCTATCACTGGGAAAGGACACCGCAAGATTGAACCCAAAGGTAAGCACTTCTCCCATTGCAAGAAAGATCAATCTAGTAGGCCAAACCTAACTGATAATTCTAAGAGACTTGCAAAGATAACCAATCATACATAAAAGATTTCAGAGAAGAATCAATTATTGTTCATATATAAACTTGATCATAAACCCACAATTCATCGGATCTCGACAAACACACCGCAAAAAGAGTTACATCAAATAGATCTCCAAGAACATCGAGGAGAACATTCTATTGAGAACCAAACAGAGAGAAGAAGCCATCTAGCTAATAACTATGGACCCGAAGGTCTATGGTAAAGTACTCACACATCATCGGAGAGGCTATGGTGTTGATTTAGAAGCCCTCCATGATCGATTCCCCCTCCGGCGGAGCTCCGGAAAAGGCCCCAAGATGGGATCTCTTGGGTACAGAAGGTTGCGGCGGTGGAAATAGGGTTTCGTGGTGCTCCTGGATGTTTTCGGGATATTTGGATATATATATAGGAAGAAGTAGTAGGTCGGTGGAGTTGCGAGGGGCCCACGAGGGTGGGGACGCGCCTCCCTGCCTCATGGCCGTCTCGTTTCTTTCTTGACGTCTACTCCAAGTCCCATGGATCATGTTTGTTCCAAAAATAACTCTCCCGAAGGTTTCATTCCGTTTGGATTCCGTTTGATATTCCTTTTCTGCCAAACACTGAAATAGGCAAAAACACAGCAATTTGCACTAGGCCTTGTGTTAGTAGGTTAGTCCCAATAATAATATAAAAGTGTATAAATAATCCCATTAAACATCCAAAACAGATAATATAATAGCATTGAACAATAAAAAAATATAGATACGTTGGAGACGTATCAAGCATCCCCAAGCTTAATTCCTGCTCATCCTCGAGTAGGTAAATGAAAAAAATAGAATTTTTGATGTGGAATGCTACCTAGCATAATTCTCAATGTAATTTTCTTTATTGTGGCATGAATGTTCAGATCCGAAAGATTCAAGACAAAAGTTTGATATTGACACAAAAATAATAATACTTCAAGCATACTAACTAAGCAATTATGTCTTCTCAAAATAACATGGCAAAAGAAATTTCATCCCTACAAAATCATATAGTTTGGTCATGCTCCATTTTCGTCACACAAGAATGCTCTCATCATGCACAACCCCGATGACAAGCCAAGCAATTGTTTCATACTTTAGTAATCTCAAACTTTTTTCAAATTTCACGCAATATATGAGCGTGAGCTATGGACATAGCACTATGGGTGGAATAGAATATGATGATAGGGGTTATGTGGACAAGACAAAAAAAGAGAAACTCTCACATCGACGCGGCTAATCAATGGGCTAGGGAGATGCCCATCAATTGATGTCAATGCAAGGAGTAGGAATTGCCATGCAACGAATGCACTAGAGCTATAAATGTATGAAAGCTCAACAAAAGGAACTAAGTGGGTGTGCATCCAACTTGCTTGCTCACGAAGACCTAGGGCATTTGAGGAAGCCCATTGTTGGAATATACAAGCCAAGTTCTATAATGAAAAATTCCCACTAGTATATGAAAGTGACAAAACAAGAGACTCTCTGTCATAAAGATCATGGTGCTACTTTGAAGCACAAGTGTGGAAAAAAGGATAGTAGCATTGCCCCTTTTTATTCCTTTTTATTTCTTTTTTTGGGCCTTGTTTTTTTGGCCTTTCTCTTTTTTTATTTGGGACAACTCTCTATTAATGATGATCATCACACTTCTATTTATTTACAACTTGATACTAGAACAAAATATGACTCTATATGAATGCCTTCGGCGGTGTACCGGGAAGGGAAATGAATCAAGAGTGACATGTATGATAAATTATGCATGGTGGCTTTGCCACAAATACGATGTCAACTACATGATCATGCAAGGCAATATGACAATGATGAAGCGTGTCATAAATGAAACGGTGGAAAGTTGCATGGCAATATATCTCTGAATGGCTATGGAAATGCCATAATAGGTAGGTATGGTGGCTGTTTTGAGGAAGATATAAGGAGGTTTATGTGTGATAGAGCATATCATATCATGGGGTTTGGATGCACCGGCGAAGTTTGCACCAACTATCAAGGGGAGAAAGGGCAATGCACGGTACCGAAGAGGCTAGCAATGATGGAAGGGTGAGAGTGCGTATAATCCATGGACTCAACATTAGTCATAAAGTACTCACATACTTATTGCAAAAATCTAGAAGTCATCAAAAACCAAGCATTACGCGCATGCTCATAGGGGGATAGATTGGTAGGAAAAGACCATCGCTCGTCCCCGACCGCCACTCATAAGGAAGACAATCAAAGAACACCTCATGTTTCAACCGGTTTGGATGGCGGTCATGTAATAGGATAGGCAATTAGTTTACCTATCTGTTTTAAGCCAACCGGTTGTGGCGTCCCTTATTAGGATAGTCTGTCGTTCTAGCCTCTTTGGCTCTGTCTGAGCCTTTTTTACAGTTCGAGACTTTTAAGACCATGTTGGAACCTATTTATTTGTTTTAATAAGAGGGCCATATGCATCGTTCTGATGCAGAGGCCGGGGTGAACCCCCTTTTCGAAAAAAAATACGTGCATGCTATGGGACTTGCAAACTTCAACACGAGTATTTCTCAAATTCACAACTGCTCAACTAGCACACTCTAATATCACCACCTTTATATCTCAAAATAATTATCAAGTATCAAACTTCTCATAGTATTCAATGCACTTCTTATGATAGTTTTTATTATACCAATCTTGGATGCCTATCATATTAGGACGAAATTCATAACCAAAGCAAATTACCATGCTGTTCTAAAGGACTCTCAAAATTATATAAGTGAAGCATGAGAGATCAATAATTTCTATAAGATAAAACCACCACCGTGCTCTAAAAGATATAAGTGAAGCACTAGAGCAAAATTATCTAGCTCAAAAGATATAAGTGAAGCACATAGAGTATTCTAATAAATTCCAATTCATGTGTGTCTCCCCCGAAAGGTGTGTACATCAAGTATGATTGTGGTAAAATAAAAAGCAAATACTCAAATCATACAAGACTCTCCAAGCAAAACACATATCATGTGGTGAATAAAAATATAGCCTCAAGTAAAGTTATCAATGAACGAAGACGAAAGAGGGGATGCCATCCGGGGCATCCCCAAGCTTAGGATTTTGGTTGTCCTTGAATTTTACCTTGGGTTTCCTTGGGCATCCCCAAGCTTAGGCTCTTGTCACTCCTTATTCCATAATCCATCAAATCTTTACCCAAAACTTGAAAACTTCACAACACAAAACTCAACAGAAAATCTCATGACCTCCGTTAGTATAAGAAAACAAACCACCACTTAAGGTACTGTAATGAACTAATTATTTATTTATATTGGTGTTAAACCTACTGTATTACAACTTCTCTATGGTTCGTAACCTCCGATACTAGCCATAGATGCATCAAAATAAGCAAACAACACACGAAAGACAGAATCTGTCAAAAACAGAACAGTCTGTAGTAATCTGTAAGTTTCGAATACTTATATAACCTCAACAATTCTGAAATAAATTGGTGGACTTGAGGAATTTGTCTATTAATCATCTGCAAAAAAAGAATAAACCTAATCGCACTCTCCAGTAAAACATGGCAGCAAATCTTGTGAGCGCTAAAGTTTCTGTTTTTTACAGCAAGATCGCAAAAACTACCCCCAAGTCTTCCCAAAGGTTCTACTTGGTACAAACACTAATTAAAAGCATAAAACCACATCTAAATGGAGGCTAGATGAATTATTTATTACTAAACAGAACCAAAAAGCAAGAAACAAAAATAAAATTGGGTTGCCTCCCAACAAGTGATATCGTTTAATGCCCCTAGCTAGGCATAAAAGCAAGGATAGATCTAGGTATTACTATAATAATGATAAGGTAAATCGCAAAAAGTCATCTCATACTCCCTACGTTAAGAAGCAAGCTTTCTTTGTGGTAAGCAAAAGTAATCAAAAGGGCTAAATTTAATGGGACAAAAGTCGCCAAGATCAAGCTCAGGAGGTATTGGTTCCTCCTTTGGCCCCTCATATTGCACAACCAATTCATCATTATAAGCATTCTTTTGGCAAAAAGTCATGAGCCTTTGTTCAAGGGGAAAACCAAACCCATTACTTTGGATAGCAAAATTATCATTAAGTTCAGAGATCTTGTCAACAATAACATCGGTAGGAACCTTCTTTCTAAGGTTTTCATTAAAAGCAACATGATCTAAAGATCGTAAGCGCATTATGTCTTCTTGATAGAAAAGGATTGCTTCTATGGGAGGACGGACGGCGTCCACCCTATAATGCACAAAAAATTCATTGGCTTCTTTTATTATGAATCTGAACTCATGAGCTAAAAAGATGGTAGCTGCTCGCTTAACAGAGGAATGCTCAATATTAGAAAATTCTAGAAAAATCCTTTGGATGCAAGGGTGCATATGAATAAATTGTCTTTCAAGTTCAACTATGAGCAAGGATATAGCATCCGCAAAACTACTAGTTCTATGGATAATAGACCCTCCCATAATAGGTAAAGCACTGGCACAAGTAAAGAAATCTTGAATAACTCATTTTCCAATAATATTGCCACTACCAATTCGAAACTCTTTAGTGTGTAAAATAGTACGTTCTTCATGAGGATCAATAAAAGCATGAAAGTTTTCCATGTTATTACCACTATCTTTATCAACGATAACCTCCCCCAATTTCAGACATGATGGTAGCAAGAGGCAAGCGAGAAAGAGGCGGAAGGAAAAGAGGGCAAATAAAACGGCAAGGGTGAAGTGGGGGGAGAGGAAAACGAGAGGGAAATGGCAAATAATGTAATGTGAGGGATAATAGTTTGTAATGGGTACTTGGTATGTCTTAACTTGTGCGTAGATCTCCCCGGCAACGGTGCCAGAAATCCTTCTTGCTACCTCTTGAGCACTGCGTTGGTTTTCCCTTGAATAGGAAAGGGTGATGCAGCAAAGTAGCATAAGTATTTCCCTCAGTTTTTGAGAACCAAGGTATCAATCCAGTAGGAGACTACACGCAAGTCCCTCGTACCTACACAAACAAATAAGAACCTCGCAACCAATACGATAAAGGGGTTGTAAATCCCTTCACGGTCACTTACGAGAGTGAGATCTGATAGAGATAATAATAAGAATATAAATATTTTTGGTATTTTTATGATATAGATAAGAAAGTAAAGATTGCAAAGTAAAATATATTGGAAACTTATATGATAAAAGATAGACCCGGGGGCCATAGGTTTCACTAGTGGCTTCTCTCAAGATAGCGTAAGTATTACGGTGGGTGAAGAAATTACTATCGAGCAATTGATAGAGAAGTGCATAATTATGAGAATATCTAGGCATGATCATGTATATAGGCATCACACCCGCGACAAGTAGATCGAAATGATTCTGCATCTACTTCTATTACTCCAAATATCGACCGATATCCAGCATGCATCTAGAGTATTAAGTTCATAAGAACAGAGTAATGCATTAGGTAAGATGACATGATGTAGAGGGATAAACTCAAGCAATATGATATAAACCCCATCTTTTTATCCTCCATGGCAACAATACAATACGTGTCTTGCTGCCCCTGCTGTCACTGGGAAAGGACACCGCAAGATTGAACCCAAAGCTAAGCACTTCTCTCATTGCAAGAAAGATCAATCTAGTAGGCCAAACCAAACTGATAATTCAGAGAGACTTGCAAAGATAACCAATCATACATAAAAGATTTCAGAGAAGAATCAAATATTGTTCATAGATAAAATTGATCATAAACCCACAATTCATAGGATCTCGACAAACACACCGTAAAAAGAGTTACATCAAATAGATCTCCAAGAAGATCAAGGAGAACATTGTATTGAGATCCAAAGAGAGAGAGAAGAAGCCATCTAGCTAATAACTATGGACCCGAAGGTCTGTGGTAAACTACTCACACATCATCGGAGAGGCTATGGTGTTGATGTAGAAGCCCTCCGTGATTGATTCCCCCTCCGGCGGAGGTCTAGAAAGGGCCCCAAGATGGGATCTCTTGGGTACAGAAGGTTGCGGCCGTGGAAATAGGGTTTCGTGGTGCTCCTGGATGTTTTCGGGATATATAGATATATATAGGAAGAAGAAGTAGGTCGGTGGAGCTGCGAGGGG
>NC_041382.1:290282071-290295049 GCF_002162155.2 Triticum dicoccoides | reverse complement strand
GTTTCTGTCTTGACGTCTACTCCAAGTCCCTGGATCACGTTTGTTCCAAAAATAACTCCCCCCAAAGATTTCATTCCATTTGGATTCTGTTTGATATTCCTTTTCTGCAAAACACTAAAGTAGGCAAAAAACAACAATTTGCACTTGGCCTTGGGTTAGTAGGTTAGTCCCAAAAAAATATAAAAGTGTATAAATAAGCCCATTAAACATCCAAAAAAGATAATATAATAGCATGAAACAATCAAAAATTATAGATACGTTGGAGATGTATCATCGCCGTGTCGCGGTGACGCACGCCGTCGCCCTAGGAGCCCACGCCGCAGACTCCTCGCGTGAACTCGTGATGTGTGTGACGATGCCTCCACGCACTTGGATCCGCTTCCCACAGTTCTTCTCCGTCGAGATGCCGCCGAGGGCCCCCCTCGAAGTTTGGCTACAGCACGCCGACTGCGGTGTCCCGGCGACTGGAGCAGAGGTTGAAGCCGTTTCACTGGGCAAGATCTTCATGAGTCGTGGCTGGGGCGAGGTCGCCCGGGTTTGCGGCGCGGAAGGCGCCCTCGCCATCCACTTCAAGTACGATGGCGCCTCCACGATGTTCTTCAAGGTCTTCAACGGGGAAGGCCGCCGCTTGGAGTGCTGCCCTGGAAAGGGTCGTCAGGACGGGGCAGCGACCAATGTCGAGCCTCCCGTTGGGCTCGCCGGCAGCTCCTTCAGTGACAGTGGTGACTCCTGGTGGTCCAGCGACTCTCCCGAGCTCGTCGAAACTCCGAAGACAAGCGACGACAGCTACGTGCCTCCGAGCTCTTGCCGGGCCCGGAGCAAGGCCGAAGCGTCCGGCCGCTGCCGTCGCTGATCTTGAGGGGGTTGGCGCCGGCCTCTGGAGGCCCACTGTTGAGGATGGCGGCAGTGATGTTCGGCGCGTGTAGATAGGGCCTCTAGAAACTTCCTTCTCTTGTTCCCTGCGAGGAATCAAGACAGACCCGTGTGGGTGTGTAAAGGGTCTATAATGTCTTTTGTCGATATTATCCTTATTGTGAAAATTTGCAAACGCATGTCCTACTAAGGCTCGGTCTCCCCTTTCCAACCCCGTGGCATCTTGGTGCTCTACGCCGACAGGTCCCGGTCCCTAGGCGTGCTGTAGCCGTCGCTGGTATGCCAGGTTGCAATGCCGTGGTCAAGGCCAGGAGGTGAGCGGCCCGAGGTCCACTAAGAGATCCTGACTCGCGATGCTCAAGAGGTCCCCTTTAGCGCGCAAGCAGCTACCTGAGGATGGGAAAGGGAGGCGACGTTTCCACAGCAGCGCAGCGAAAGGCAAGGATCTTATGTCGTAGCGCTGGGTCGATCCAGGCGCAAGACTTATCTTGGCATTCCGGAGCTGGTTCCTCGTGTTGCGCCAGACTTATGCGTCATCCACTGTTGTGTACCTAGGTTAGGCCCGTGCGAGCCTCCCCCTCTTCTGCACGCTCTTCTATGTGCTCTACATCCTCAGGTCCCGGCCCTCGAGCGAGCTCAGCCGCCGCTGGTATGCCAGGTCATGAAGTCGTGGTCAAGGCCAGGGGTGAGGGCTGGAGAGCCAGTAAGAACTCCTGAGTCGCGATGCTCAGGAGCCCCCTTTTAACACGCAGGCGAATTGCATGGGAGAAGAGGGAGCTCGCGGTACCGCCCGCTGTAGTCCTCAGTAGGTTCCTGCAAGTTAGCGCAAGGAAGGGCACAAATTGCCATGGTGATTGCTAGTCTGCCACTGGTTGCTTCGCAAGGAGGTGAAGGCACTGAGGGTCTGGTGAGGTGACGTGCGCGAGCGTGCCGCGAGCCAGAGCTCAACCGCTCAGATTTGTCAGTGTTGCAGGGACGGACCCGAGCACAAGCGTCATGCCGATATGAGAAGTTCCCGTGGCGGACGATAATCAAGCAGGCAGTGATGACCATAGATATATTATGCATGAAAAGCAAACTAGCTTAGGTAAATGCAAGAACAATACACACCACTGGGTCGGACCCAAGCGGCTTGGGGATGATGCAGCCCGAGGGGCAGCCCAGCAGGGTGAACTAAAGATGCAAGTGGATTCATGCCGCAGGGACAGACCCACGCGGCCTGGGGATGATGCAGCCCCGGGGGCGCTCCCAGCTAAATAAACTTGGAAAATGTCACCTGGTTTGGTTGTCGAAGGAGTGTTGGGGTAGCTGAAGATGCATGGCGAAGAGGTTGCTCCTCACGAGCCGTCGAGACCCAGAGCCTCGAGAGGCTCTGGAGGCTCCGGTGGCCTCCTACAGACGATCTCCATCTCCGCCAGGACTGCGTGATGCTTGGCCTCCTAACCTGCCAGGATGCTCCACAGGTTGCGCTAGAAGGCGGCTGCCATGCTCGGCAGGCCGAACGACATGCGAACGTAGCTGTGAGATGGACCCTCACACCATCCAGCACGCGAAGGCCAGAAGCGCTCCTGAGATGCGGCCCTGTTGAGCCCCGAGATGTTGATGCAGACGCGCAGCTCACCACCCTCGCCTGGATGGGGAGCAGCGCCAGGTGGGCAGCGGTTGTCGTGTATTGCCCTTGCTTCCTGAAGCTCCTGAGTGGCCTTGGCGATGAACTCCTGAGCGCCGGGCGCTCCTCACCCGGTGTCCTCCTGAGGGAAACATGCCACACGCCTCCACGTGGTGCCCGAGCGCCTCCCTAATGATGTTGGCTAGGTCTGAGGCCCTCCAGAAGAGAGCCCCCAAGCCCTGCCCGAGGAGAGCACCGGGCGCGCCTCCCTATGCGAGGGAGGGAGGCACCCCAGGCGCGGGTGCTGATCCTGAGGTGGCGCCGCTGGAGGCGCCGCTTCCCCGAGGCCCAATGCGGAGTAGCTACTTCTTGTTCTTGGGGTTGGCCTCAGGAGGGTACTGCACACCCGCGCTGTCAGGGTCTTCGATTGCTGCAGCTTGGAAGGCGTGCTCAAGGGAGCACACCGCGTCTCTTTCTTCACAGGGGACTGTGATGATTCCGCCGCTTCCCGACATCTTGAGGAAGTTGTAGCCATGGTGGGTGACTGCCATGAATTTGGGTAGCACTGGGTACCCAAGGATGGCATTGTACGGCAGGCGGATGTGGGCGACGTCGAAGTCGACAAGCTTGGTGTGGTAGTTGTCGCACTGACCAAAGGTGACAAGGAGACGAACTTGCCCTATCGGGGTGGTGGAGCCGCTAGTCACTCCTGAGAAAGGCTTGGTAGGGTAGAGCTGATCGTATGGCACTTGAAGGTTGTCGAACGTTTTGCTGGACATGACACTGAACCCTACGCCTCTATCAATGAGGGTCTTGGTGACTTGGACATTGCTGATGATGGGTGAACAGAGCATCGGGAGGACGCTGGCGGTTGCCGCACATTTGAGCTGGTCCGCCGAGCTACAGGTGATGGCGTACTTGGACCATCTGAGCAGGTGCGTGGCCTCGAGCTTGGGGAGGGCTACATTCACCTCGCGAGAGAACTTCTTGAAGATGTGTTGGGAAGCACGGAGGGATGAAGTGAGGAGGCTTGCTGCTCGTTTGCCGCCGGGCCGGTAGCGGCGTTGGCGGAGGGTGACGGAGAACGACGGGGAGGTCTGCCGATAGGGGTTGTCTAAGCGATGCAGGTGGTGAGAGTGGCCCGACGCTCAGCGCGGGCCCGACGAGCGTCGGCCATGAACTTGGTGGAGTGGCGAAGCGCGGATTGACGAAGGGGAAAGCACAAGCACACCCCTGCCTGGTGCGCCAAATGTCGGATTTCGGATTTCAGCAAAACCCTTGAGGTTCAAGCACTGGGGTGCGCACTTAGATCTCTCCCCCCCTCTAGCTCTCACACATCATGATCTCACGGCCTAGCTCGACGAACCCAAAGAACAAAAGACACAAGAGTTTATACTAGTTCGGGCCACCGATGTGGTGTAATACCCTACTCCAGTGTGGTGTGGTGGATTGCCTCCTGGGCTGGGGATGAGCCATTACAAGGGAAGAACAGCCTCCTGAGGGGAGGTGTTCTTGTGCTTGGTGAACTTGTGTGGTTGAGGATGAACTGAATCCTCTCTCTCGCTCTCTCTCTCTCTCTCTAGATCAGTTTTCTCCTACTATGGTGGCTAGTCCTATTTATAGAGGCCCTGGTCCTCTTCCCAAATATTGAGCAGGAAGGGATCCCACAACGGCCAAATTCGAAGGGAGACAACTAGTACATGTTATCCTCACAAAAGTTGTCTTCTCCTGCCAAAGGCTCTGGTGGTGACGCCATCTTGGGCTCCACGGTGACCTTCGTCCTACTGTCCTTCTGGTCTTGGTCTTGTTGCACCGATATGGAAACCTTTGCCTGATGCATCGGGACTCCTCACCTGCGCTTGCCTCTTTAGCACCAAATAGGAAACAAGGACACTGCGCATGCTGGCGGCCGCCTGGCACCCGCCTGGCTCCAGTCGTCATGGCTTGCGTCACAGAAACCTCACGAGGTGTCCCTTGCCTTGATCTCTCTGCCCCTCGTGAGCCAGCCTAGTGAGGCAGCCCCCGAGGAGGTCTTGTGTCGTCCGCCTTGCAGGGCTTGGCCCCTCGCGAGGGTCTTGAGTGTTTGCTGGTGAAGATGGGACGTACAGGGCCGCTGGTGGAGCTATGGGTCGCAGGCAGGCAAGTCTGGGGACCCAACGTTCCCAGAACGCCGACATTAGTGACTTACAAAAGTTCTTCGGTTTCATGCTAATCGAAAGTGGTTGTTAATAAGACTTGATCAACCTTATTAATGGATCATTTTCGAACGGTGTGAAGTTGATGAATTTAGTAAGCACCATCTTCTGCCCCTACTTTTTATCCTCCGTTTTTCTTAGTTAATAAAATAAAATGCCATGTTTTGCCTGTTTTCTGATTTTTCCCATGCAATAAAAAAATGACCCAAAAATAAAAGTTCTCAGAATGCCCTGAAAATTTAATACGATTTCTTTTCTAATTTTTTGGTGCAATAAACATCAGAGGGAGGTGCAGCAGGTGGGCACAACCCACCTGGGCGCGCCAGGACCCCCAGGCGTGCCCTGGTGGGTTGTGGTCCCCACATGGGCCCCTCACTCATCTCTTTACACCACATCATCACCTAGCTCCAGAAAAATCTCCATTGCCCTCTCTCTCGTGTTCTTGCTCTCAAAACCGAAGATTTCAATCTCTTTGCTCGACGCTCCGTTTCCGAAACTGTTTCGGGGGATTGTTGCTTGGTATGTGACTCCCCGTTTGTCCAATTAGTTTTTGTTTTAGTGGTTTATATTTTGAATAATTAGCTACTCTTGGTGCTGCTGTAGATGTGCTTGCATGTTGAATTCTTAGTGTTCTAAGTAGTTTGAATGCTTGCTATTGTCTCTATGTATCTCTATGAGTAGTTGGTATCATTTTTGTGATGTTTTGTTGAATTTTTTTTGTGGGCTAATAAATTTCAGAATTTTGTCCATAGGAAAACCATGAATATCTTTAGGAAGTTTGGCTCCAAGAAGAACTCCAAGGGTGTTATTGGGGAGTCATCTGATAGTGATCTCCATCCTCGGAGGTTGGCGGAGGTACGGTCGTGTGAATGGCCGCACACCCCGTTCCTGGGAGAGGCTTACTTCAGGAGTTCATGTAATATGTTACGAATGCCGGCCTCACTGACTTCATTGCAGATGAGTGTGAACAGCACCAAATCCTCACAAACATTTTTGTTCAGAGCATTACTTTCCTGCCTAGGAATAATCCTCCTGAAGTTAGCTTTGATTTATATGTTGAAAACCATCCGATACCACTTACTGAATTTTGCAACATATGCATGATCCCTTCTGATGGGAGCTTGTCCGAGCCTAGGCCGGCTGGGTTTGAGGCATTTTATCGCACTTTGATCGTGGGAGATGAGAGAGGGGTGTCAGCTACCACTGCCACTAGCTTGCATTTTCCTGCTGTTCATTACTTTGCACTTTTCATTGCAAAAATGCTTGCTTGCTAGGGAGAAGGTGGGAGCGCTTAGCTCATCGGACCTTGCTGTTTTCCGTCGTGCATTAGAGGGCGACAACACTTATAGCATTGGAGCTATTGTGGCTCATCGCCTCCATCTTAATAAATCTCAGGGTAAAATCCAAGGTGGGATTTATGCTACTCGCTTGACGGCCCACTTTAATGTTGGGATACGCCCTCATGGTTAACCTCTCACCAAGGTTTATCTAGACCGTGCAGCAATGGATGGAACACCATCATTTACTTGCACGGGATTATCCTAACATTCCTATTCCTTATAACCTAGTCTTTAGTGTTGAAACCCGTGATATTATTCCATTGCCCACCCCTGCCTTGTTTGATTCTGTTGCCAGGGGTGGATATAAAATCATGCTTGCAGACATCATCGCCTACCGGAACGCTCAGGCAGCTGCAGAGGTAGAGGAGGAGTCTCCACAGTGGGATCAGTGGATGCCCACTCCTCAGTACCCCAACTACTATCCGGATTACTGATTCACTACCAAGTTAGGCCAAACGCCTAAGCTTGGGGGAGTACGTGTTTCTCACTGCCATTACATTCATGTTCCCTTATTCATCTAGTAGGTGTTCACACTTTTTCATTGTATCATCCATGTTTAAATTTTATTTTTCTTGCTTTCTTCTTGCATGTTTGAAAAACTTTAGAAAGACAAAAAAATTAGTTGTAGTTAGTTTATGTTCCATGCATGCTTAGTTGTAGTATTAAAAAGAAAATCCAAAAAGATTTCCTTGTTCTTCTTTTGCTTGTTGGGAGCTTTCCCGTGTAAATAGTTTTTCTCATTTTTGCTTTTCCCTTTTATTTGCTTGTTCAAGAAAACCAAAAACTCCAAAATTATTTCAATGTCTTTCTCTGAATTTCTTTTCTTTTATTCGGGTTGTACCAAGGAGAAGACCACGATGAAAATGTTGAGTGGCTCTCATATGAATAATTGCTGAACTAATAAAGAGCCCATTTTACCTTTTCTTCTCCTGTTGAATAAAATGTTCTGCAGATTCCAGCTTAGTCCATGGCACTCTTGCACTATTATTGTTTTCATATTGTTCGGTCGTGCAAGTGAAAGGCAATAATGACGATATTTGATGAACTGGCGGTGGCAGAGAGAAACTGGTAGGAACTTGACTTGTTCTGTTTGTGCAAATATGTTAACCTAGTATCCATGATTCAGCCCATTATGATTAAACATTTTTGCAATGACAATTAGAGATTATAGTTTCTCATGCGATGCATAAGTAGCTGGGAGTGGATAATAATTTATCTTGGATATCAACATTGCATTAAAATGATTGTGATGTAGTATGATGATATAGTGTCCTTCTCTGAATGTTCGAGTGGCTTGACTTGGCACATGTTCATGCATGTAGTTGAATCAAAACCAACATAGCCTTTATGATATTTATGTTCATGGTGTTCATATCATACTCATGCTAGTCTCCAATGTTACTTATGCATAATGCATGATCATGATCATTGTTGCTCTCTATCTGGATGCTTCTCAATCTAATTGCTAGCATTCGCCTGTACTAAGTGGGGATTCTGCTTGTACATCAAAAACCATGAACCCAAATTTATTCCAGATGAGTCCACCATATCTACCTATATGCGGTATTACCTTGCCGTCCTAAGTAAATTTGCAAGTGCCACCTCTAAAAACTTCTAAAAAAATATCCGTTTTGTGTGCCTAGATCGTTCATGAAACGACAGGAGGTAGTCAGTATCTTCCATGCTAAGCGGGTTATTCTCAGGTCGAGTGTTTATTCACTTGCCATCACGCTAGAACCTGAGAGTGGCTGTCATGAATTATGCATTGTGTGTAGATAATGTTGGGTGCATCATGATTGGATCTTTTCTACCATGAATTACAATGTTTAGTCGCTTCTCAGACTTTGGAGGTGCTCTGCATTTATGTTTTGCGGTCTCAGAAAGGGCTAGCGAGATACCACTATTGTCATATTATATCATGGTTGTTTTGACAATGTGTTGCCGTTTGAGATGTCTTATTATTGCTCTCTAGCTAATTATGTCATTGATATGAGTTAATATAATCTTTAAGAGTTATTGTCGGCATGGTTAGTTATAATGTTGGCTGCAAACATGGGTGCTGTATAAGCTTATTTATGCAAACAAGAGAAAAAGAGTTTGTAAAAGTTTTTCTTTTTCACTTTCAGTTTATCAACTGAATTGCTTGAGGACAAAGCAAAGGTTTAAGATCGGGGGAGTTGATACGTCTCCAATGTATCCACTTTTCCTAACGCTTTTCCTCCTGTTTTGGACTCTAGTTTGCATGATTTGAATGAAACTAACCCCGGATTAACGCTGTTTTTAGCAGAACTACCATGGTGTTGTTTTTTGTGCAGAAATAAAAGTTCTTGGAATGGAACGAAACTTTGTGGAGAATTTTTATATAATATATATAAGAATTTCTGGAGCCAAGACCTACCGAAGGGGGCACCTGGGTGGGCACAACCCACTAGGGTGCGCCCCCCTCACCAGGCGCGCCCAGGTGGGTTATCCCCACCTGGTGGCCCCGCAGACCCTGAAACCAATGCAATAAAATCCTATTTTCCAGAAAAAATCAGGGAGAAAGAATTATCGCGATCCAGAGACAGAGCCGCCGCCAAGCCCTGTTCTTCCTCGGGAAGGCAGATCTGGAGTCCGTTTGGGGCTCCGGAGAGGGGGATCTTCATTCTTCGTCATCACCAACCCTTCTCCATCGCCAATACCACCATGCTCCCATCGGGAGTGAGTAATTCCTTCGTAGGCTCGCTGGTCGGTGAGGAGTTGGATGAGATTCATCATGTAATCGAGTTAGTTTTGTTAGGGCTTGATCCCTACTATCCACTATGCTCTTAGATTGATGTTGCTATGACTTTGCCATGCTTAATGCTTGTCACTTCGGGCCCGGATGCCATGATTTCAGATCTGGACCGTTTATGTTATCACCATTATATCCATGTTCTATATCCGATCTTGCAAGTTATAGTCAACTACTACGTGTTATGATCTGGCAACCCCGGAGTGACAATAGTCGGGCCCACTCTCGGTGATGACCATAGTTTGAGGAGTTCATGTATTGACTATGTGTTAATGCTTTGTTCTGGTTCTCTATTAAAAGGAGGCCTCAATATCCCTTAGTTTTCAATATGGACCCCGCTGCCACGGGAGGGTAGCACAAAGGATGTCATGCAAGTTCTTTCCATAAGCACGTATGACTATTTACAGAATACATGCCTACATTATATCGATGAACTGGAGCTAGTGTCGTATCGCCCTATGTTATATCTGTCTCATGATGAATATCATCCAACAAGTCACCTACCAATACCTACGAATTTATCCTATATTGTTCTTGCTAAGTTACTACTGCTATCATCACTGTTATACTTGCTACCAAATTACTGCTACTAGTAGAGTGCCCGTGCGTTGCCAGGGGCATTTCAATTTTGTTTTGATTGCATATAGATACATGTATTAGTGTATAAAACTCTATGAATTTTTGGCCCCTTCCAACAACATCGCCTCGACACCCTTTTAATGGATTACTTTTGTCCATCTCCATCCCTCTCATATGCAAAACTAAAAATATATAGAAATATATGCAAGGAATATACAAAGAACAAAAATTATTTGTATGCATCTCTTCCCATTTTGTAAAACAAAACAAGTTTTCAGTCCAGTCCATGATAAAGGTTTTATCTCTTATCTAAAGTGAACAATAAACACATATAAAAAAAGCTCCTTCTACAATTAGTTGGTTGCTAAATGCAAGGGCATGACCGTTTTTAGTCAGGAGTAAGTGGCATTGTGCTTTTTCGTAGAGTGGTTCGCAACTCAATCCTTGTTAGAAATGACTTGTTAGGGTTTGTGATATTTTTCACTAACATAAAAATGCCCTGTGCAATTTGGACTATGAACAAGCAATCAGTTCATTTTAGAGCATGAATTCCAAAACCAAGTATGAAGACACCTCAACATGATTCCAGGTGCTACTCAAACCAGATACATACAAACAGATGAAATGCACTTTCCCTTACGTTGAACATTTTCTTACAAATTCTCAGATTGAAACAATAATCAGGATGTACATTCAATCGACGGAAATCATAAACCAGAAAGTACATTTTCCTAACCATAAGAATATCAAACTACAAATTACTGTTTGTGGTTGATGGGGTATCATTCCACAAATTAAAATTGATTCAAAATCCAGAACCAACACTCTAAGCACAACATGAAGTTTATGGGTTCAAAACAGCAGGTGCATCCAAAAGTATGTACAAATGGACTTAACTTCAAACAAGAGACTGAGGTGCATGCCCTGTGCAGTATCTACGTTCCAGCAAGTGTGCGCAAACACTATCATAATTAGGTTCATTTCTTGTTTTAGAAATGACAGCAGTAGGGACTCCCACTGTTAAATTACGTTACAGAAAATTATGTTTATTTCTCTTATCAAGGAAAAGAACTCAACAAGCTAATTAATAGGGCAAGGCAACTTAAATTATTTCAAAGGCACTTATTTGATTTAGGTGACATATGTTCCTGCAAAATTATTGTTTAGTGTATTGTTCATAACAGAAAATTTAATATCCACGCAAAATTATAAGAGACCTTTCATGAGTAAAAATTATGATCAAATTTATTTTCTTAAAAGCATACCTTCCTCTACAGATTAGTGTGCTGCTCAAGCATTTGTTGTGTTTGCAAGATTGAAATTGATTTATGTTGGAACATATGCTAGCTAGCATAACCGAAAAATCAACATCCTAGCTGCCAAGGAAATTATTTCTAGTTTGTAGGACGTATGATGTGTTGTATTAAAAAAATTCAAATTTGTTAAATGTATCATTTTCCATCATTTGCTTGAGTTTTGACTTCAGGCTTGTAACGTGCACTTAAACATTAAGAATTGGAAAAATCATAATTTAGCTATCGTAACATAACGCTAAGTTTTACAAACCTATACATACACTGTGTGCATATATATAGACACACACATCCATCAGAGGCTTGCTTAACAATTTCATTAGGGGCTCGTTCACTCGTGAATCAAACATATACATATGACGTGCCGCTGGATCAGAGGTACGAGATCGTTTTATGTTTGCAAGATTGAAATTGATCAACATTTTTATCTGCAAAATCATCCATATAGCTGCAACAACTGATTTGGAAACAAAGGACTAAAGCATGGCTTGGGAATCCTATATTTTACTCTCTATTATATTGTGCACGACTAACAAATGAAATACAACATAAATCTCTTTCCCTGGTAAAGTAGTGTTCGGTTATGAAACAAATTACTCTTTTTTTCATGAACCAACCTAGGGCTCTTCTATTTCTTTATTTGCAACCGGATGCTTGAATCAAATGTACGTTAATTTTATCTCCTCTAGGTCTCTGATCCAACAATTGGAGCAGAGCGATGTTGAAGAAAGGCGGAGGCAAGGTTACCATGGCTAGCATGAAGCTTCTAAATTTTCATATCCACCTTACATCAAAACAAAGCAAGGATAGCAAACATATTGCCGTTGGTGTTTGCTTGATCCATGCTTCACCCTAGTGGCTCCATCCTTTCTGTTGCTCCCTTGAGCCCCTCATTTCTATGAAATTTAATTAGCGAGTTAAATTTAGAACAATCAATATATACAGGAAAAAAACTAAGAGGGGAAATTTCTGTAGCTTCAGAGCAATTTAAGAAGCAACTTTAACACATTAAAAATCCCAACTTTGTTGCCAATATTAATTCTCTTTGATGAAACTATATACATCTAGGTTATCATACGAAAATCTCACAGACCTCATGCCAAGGTATGCTCCACATGGAAATCAGGTAACCGCAGCACTGCCACGATCTTCCAGCAACACGAACCCACTGAGCAGGCCTACTCCCATGCCAAACTTGCCAGCGATAGTCCAGCAAAGAAGTCCTCCCCAGGGGTTTAAGCTCACAAACAGATTTACCTGTGTGCATTAAAAACAGCACATAGAACACTATTCTGAATACAAATGATTTATACATCAGCATACGATTCATTTCTGATCCAAATTATGGCATCTGAGCATGCATAGAGCCAAAAGTAGTGCAGTGCAGTACGCTTCATGAGGCATTTAATAGTGGGTTGCCCGTGCTTTGCAACTGGAGCTTGAATATTCTAGATGATATTCTAGCGTAATTCTCCTTTTTCTGGTTAACCTGTTTGTGAAATGTAGACGACGTTTTCATTTGCACAATTTTTTTTATATTATAATATTGCGCTGACCAGGAATTGTTAAGAAAAAAAGTTGTGTGCGGCAAATTCACTAAACTGAATAAAATACTTTTAGATGTGCGAATTGAAACTCACCTGACTCTGCTTCTTTCTATTATAGGTTTCCGATGCATAGCACAATAAAATAAATGATGAATTAACTAATGTCTTGGTGATCGTATGCAATAAGCTGCACCAAAAATCCCAAACTTCCACCAGGGGTGTGGCAGATTCTGGACACATAAATTATATATATAGTGATTTTACCTCATAATAGATAATTTCGTAGGTCCCCTCAAATAGTATAAAATTCCCCATGCTAAAAACTAAAAATAAAAAGGGACATGGATGTCTTTCAGAAATATCAACCAAAGAGAATAGGTTACTCGGCCACCAATTGGAATCCTTGAAAGTTCAGTTCACCAGTCTTGCAACAAGTATGTACCCACAAAGCAATTCTTTCTCTGAGTCAGCTCCTAGTGGTTCCACGGGGGTTCTCTATTACATTTGTATTAGGTGTAAGTGACCGGAGGAAAAAGTGTCAGGATTCATCGTGGGAGAAGCAGACGGATGGACAACTCGGGCTCTGGCGACCCTGGCGACGCGCCCCCGCCCCCGGCGGGCGCTGCGCCGGCGTTCCCTCCTCGCCCGGTCCCTCGTCGAACCTCTGCCCGACCTCCCCGCCCCCTGCGACGCCTGCCTCCCCGCCGCTCCCGTCCTCCCTCGAGGTGATGCCGCGGATCCGGTGGGCG
>NC_041382.1:290167050-290281044 GCF_002162155.2 Triticum dicoccoides | reverse complement strand
ATCTCCCGCCCCGCTCCACCCCCCTCCTCGGCTCCCCTCGCCGAAGTCCGCTGGCCCGGACTCCATTCCGTCCGCCCCCCTCCCCTGTCGGCTGGCTCCACCCATGACACGGGAGTGGGATGACGGTGCGGACCGCCGCAAGCGGCGCTACGACGACCGCCACGACCCCCCTCGCACCTCCCCGGATGCCACTTGCCGCGAGGATGAGCTTCGGCGCGAGCTCAGGGACCAGGAGAGCCGCCACTCTCAGGGATTCGACGACCGCCGCGACCACCGCCGCTCCCCGGGCCGCTCCAATGGGCGGGCTCGGTCCCGCTCCCCTCCGCCGGCGGCGGGCGACTAGCGCTCCTCGCGTCGGCGCTCCCCGTCCCCGCCACGCCGCCGGGAGCGCAGCCCATCCCCTTCCCGTCCGGCCTGCCCTCTCTCCCCGCGTGCGCCTCCCCAATCCGCGGCTGCCCCGGCCAGAAAGTACGTCCCGCCGCACACCGCCAACTCCTCTGGCCCCCCTGTCGCTAGTGGTGCTGGGGGTGGCCAGGCTCGCGGTCGCCCGAGTACGGCCAAAAAGAAGAAGCGGCGTGGGAAGGCTCGGGCCAACCAACAGGCATCCCCTGTGCCGGCCTCCGGCCGCTCGTTTGTGGCTGGCCATGTCTCTGGCCGCCCCGGTCCACCGTGCTTCAACTGCGGCGTTGCGGGTCATTCCTAGGATAACTGTGTCAACCCTCCATGCTGCTACATTTGCAAGGATCCCTCCCACCCCGCGCTGTTGTGCCCAGACAAGCCTATCGACGAGGAGTTGATGATGTACGGCCATGGGATCGAGGGGCTGGGGTTCTTCCACATCGAGCTCCCGGACGTCCCCTCCCCATCCCCTACCCTCCAGGCGCTCGTCACGGTGATTGATGGTGTCGCCTCCCCCGAGATGATTGAGGAGAAGCTCAACCACCTCTATCATCGTCAATGGGACTGGCAGGCCACGCTCACCACCGGTGGCGGTTTCTCGGTGGTCTTCCCCGACGCTCTCAGCCACGGCTACGCCACGCGCAGTGACCAGATCACTCTCGCCCTCAATAAGTTGGTCGTCGACATCTCCGAGCCGATCCTCGACCCCAAGGCCGTCGCGGCCCTTGACACTGCTTGGATCCTGGTCGCCGGGCTTCCTGACATTGCCTGATCCGAGCGGGTGATCCGCAACATGTCTCGGATCCTTGGCAAGGTGGTGGTGGTCGACGAGCTATCCCTCTGTAAGGAGGAGGAGGTGCGCGTCAAAGTCAAGTGCCTCGACTCCTCTAAGCTGCGAGCCACCATCCGAGTCTTCTTCAATGACCAGGGCTTTGATCTCCGCATCACTCCCGAGCCGCCCAACCATGTGGGTCGGCCCCGCCCCTCCTGGCGCCCCTCCTGGGTCCCAGGATGACTTCCGTGGTCGCCATCACCCTCGGTCGCACCACTCCGATGATGAGGAGGGTTCTGAGGATAGCCCTTCCCGCTCCCCTTCGCCACCTCGCCCGGCCCCATCCTCGAGCCGTGGGGGGCAGCAAGCGGGGCTCGCTGCGCCTCCTTCCTCTCCGGGTGCGTCCGCCTCCGAGGGAAGTGATGCCTCCGACATCAGTCTCATCGTCGCTCCGGCCTCCTCTCCCCGCTCCCCCGACATGCTCCCTGCCGTGACGACCCTGGACGTGCAGCCGTCCGCCTCCGTCCTGGCCTCCCCTTCGACGGGGACCCCTGTCGCATCGCGCGCCTCCCCGGCCACCTTCTCGACAACGCTCCAGGCTGCCGCGCCGCTCCTCCTCTACGCGCCTCCCCTGGCGATTGCCCCCGAGGACCCGCCTCCACCCCCGGCAGCCGCTCCCTCCCCATCGCCGCTGCCGGTGGTAACTGGGGTTCCTCCCGCCCCTGCGCCCGCGTCGCCTGCACCTGCCTCATCCCCCCAGCGCTTCGATTGCTCCCAGCTGCGTCTCCTCCTCGCGGGCTCGGGGAACCCCGACGGGGAGGGCGAGACTCGGGTGACCACCCCCATGGCTTCCCAGCCCCCTCCCCCACGGTCCGCGGCCTACTCCCACCGAGGTCGGTCCACCTCCACCCCGGTGACGGCCTCGTGACGGAGCGTCAAGCTTGAGGCTGCCCGACCGGATGGTAGCCCTGCTCTGCCCATCCCCGGGCAGGCGGAGCGTCGGGCCACTGCCCAGAACATGGAGCCAGGTATGCCAGCTGCCCCACCTTCAGCTTCTACTTGCTCATTCTCTGCGCTTGAAGCTATTCCTCTAGGGCACCTTGCGAAGGTTGCGTAAGATTTCGCGATTGTTTTCAGGGGGGAATCCAATCCCCCCTTAGTACAGATAGCGGCCATCCAGGCTCGCAAGATTCTTGACGGGAAGTTGGCGGAGGCCCGTCAGACCCTCCTCGCTCCCCCTACCACCTTGGGCCCTCCTCCGGTGGCTACCGTGTCACAGCCCCGTAGGACGGCTGGCCGCCCACCTGTGGTGGAGGCTGAGCCTCGGGGCCGCACCCGCTCTCGCATTGCCGCCCTCCCGCGCCCAAAGCGCCTCCCGTGTCCTGGGGTCAAGCAGCCCCCAATGGCTCCTTAATGTGTGCCTTATTCTAGAACATCCGCGGCTTTGGCCATGATGGCCGACGCCGCCAACTCATCGAGTACGTACGCGATGAGCATATTGACATAGTGGCGATCCAGGAAACCATGCGCTCTGACTTCTCATTGCCGGAGCTTGACCGGCTGAGCTCCCACCTCTTCGCGTGGCACTGGCTCCCTTCTAGTGGGAACACCGGCCATTCGGGTGGCATCCTTCTGGGTGTGAAGGATGCCACCTTCGAGGTGGGAAGTATGGACCGGGGCCAGTTCTTTGTTAGTATGGAGCTCTATGAACGGGCCCTGAACTTTAAATGGGAGGTTATCATCGTCTATGGCCTGGCGGACCACAGTAGATCCGCATCCTTCCTCGATGAGCTTAATCGGAAGGTCTCGGCGGCCTCCCTGCCGGTGGTTGTCGGAGGCGATTTTAACCTCCTCCGATTCACGGAAGACAAGAGCAATGATCATGTTAACTATGCACATATGCAGATGTTTAATGACTGCATTGCTGATCTTGGTCTTCGCGAAATAGATAGGGTTGGTGCTAGGTTCACCTGGACTAACCGGCAAGCCTCCCCGACCCAGTCCGTTCTGGACCGGGTCCTAGTCTCCCCGGATTGGGACCTCCGTTGTCCTCTGGCCTCTCTTCGGGCCATCACGCGGATTGGCTCCAACCACGTCCCTCTTCTCTTGTCCTCCTCCGACGAGCGTCCTCTGATCCCTCCCAGATTCTAGTTTGAGACTTTCTAGCTGTCCCAAACTGGATTTGTGGAGGCTGTTGGGGCTCGCTGGGTGGAGACCAGGTCTCTTCCTCACTCCCCCCCCCCCTCTGCTATTGAGTCTTGGCAACTCTATGCCAAACGCGGCTGACAGTTCATGAAGGGGTGGGGTGCCAACCTGGGTCGTGACCTCCGCGAGCGAAAAAGGCCTTGCTAACCGCCATTCAGGCACTTGACCTTCGTGCTGACATGGTCGGCCTCTCCCGTGACGAGTGGCTCTCTCGGTATGACCTGGAAGACCAACTCTCCATCATCTACACAGACGAGGAAGCTTACTGGCGCCTGCGGGGTTCCCAGAAATGGGTCCTAAAGGGCGATGCGAACACTGCCTACTTTCAGGCCATAGCTAACGGACGCCGGAGACGCAACATCATCCCCCTCCTCCGGGACGGTCCATCCCTTCTACAGTCCCCAAGCGACATTAGGACCCATGTCGATGGGCTCTACCGATCCCTTTTCTCGGCCTCTCCTAGGAGCAGCCTGTCTTTGGCCCTCGATTGCTGGTCCGGCCGCCAGCGTGTATCCGATGCGGAGAATGCCGCCCTCACGGCCCCATTCTCGGAGGATGGGGTCTGGACGGCCATTAGAGGCATGAATCCCTCCTCGGCCCTGGGTCCGGACGGCCTCCCGGTGAAATTCTTCCAGACCTTCTGGAATGTGAGCAAGCCGGAAATCATGGCCATCTTTGACGAGTTCTACGTTGGGACCATTGACCTCGGTTGCCTCAACTATAGGATCATATCACTCATTCCCAAAGTGCCGGGGGCCTCCGACATCCGCCAGTTCCGCCCCATCACGATGATCAATGTAATCTTCCGGATTCTGGCTAAGGGGTACGCCAATAGGGTGACCCTGCTCGCGGACCTCATTACCCACCCAAACCAGTCCGCCTTCATGAAAGGGCGGTATATCCTGGATGGGGTTTTAGTTCTCCATGAAGTTCTTCATGAGGTTTGGTCTAAACACCTTAAGGCAGTTTTCCTGAAGATTGATTTTCACAAGGCCTACGACACTGTTAGTTGGTCCTTCCTTTGGGAAGTTTTGCTCCGGAAGGGCTTCGATGATCGATGGATCACCCTGGTGATGCAGTTGGTGTCCTGCGGACACACTACCTTGAACATCAATGGGAAGATTGGGCCTTACTTCCCCACCCTTTGTGGGGTTAGACAAGGCGATCCTTTCTCTCCGTTCCTATTCAACATGGTGGTGGACGCGCTTGCCGCCATCCTAAATAAGGCCAAAGCCGCTGGCCACATTCGGGGGATTACCCCTCATCTGGCGAATGGCTCCGGGATCTCCATGCTCCAGTACACCGACGACACCATCATCATGGTCGAGGGCTCGGACACGGACATCGCTAACCTCAAGTTCCTTCTTCTCTGCTTCCAACAAATGTCTGGCCTCAAAATCAACTTGGACAAGAGTGATGTGATGGTTATGGGCTACTCTCCGGCTGACGCCCTGGACATCGCCAACCACCTCAATTGCCGCCTCAGCTCCTTTCCCATGACCTACTTGGGAACCCCCATCAGTGACTCTCGGCTCACTGTCGCGGACTTGCGCCCCACGGTGGCCAAGCTACAAACGAGCACCGAGCCGTGGCAAGGCCGGTGGCTGTCAAAGGCGGCTCGGACGATCCTCATTAACTCCTCCCTCACTACCCTCCTCCTGTTTCATATGAGCTTCTATAGCCTCCATGAGACCCTCCACCATGAGATCGCCAAAATCCAATCTCGCTTCTTCTGGGCAGGTGATAACAATAAGCAGAAATACCACATGGTTAGCTGGTCGGACATCTGCAAGCCCCGTGAACAAGGAGGCCCCGGTATCATGTGCTCTAAACGCATGAACATCACCCTCCTCACCCGCTGGCTCTGGCGCATTTCGCAGGGCCACGGTGGTCTCTGGCTTGACATTATCCGCAACAAGTACCTGCGCGGGCAGCCCCTCGCCTTCTGTCAGAGATCTGGTGGCTCCCAGTTTTGGCAATCGGTTGTCCAACTGCTTCCCGTCCTTCGCATTGGTACCTCCATCTCGGTTGGATCGGGTACATCGACACTGTTCTGGTTCGACCGGTGGGCGGGAGACTCACCCTTTGCGGCCCGTTTCCCCGACCTCTTCTCCATTGCTGTCGCCCCCCTAATCTCCATTGAGAGGGCCCTTATTGACTTAGGGCGCCTCGCCTTCCGGAGGCCATTTGGGCCTCCGGAAGCCGCCGTGTGGCTTGAGCTGCTTGATTGCATCGCTCTCCACGAACCGGCATTGGATGCGGGCCCGGACGAGGTTCGGTGGCGTCTTGAGCCTTCGGGCCAATTCTCCACCAAGTCGCTCTACTCGGCCATTGCCCCCTCCTCCGTCCCTCCCCCCTCCCAGCGGTTTGGTCCATCCGCTTGCCATTGAAAATTCGGATCTTTATGTGGCAATGGATCCGCGGTAGGATCCCGTCTGGGGTGGAGGTTCGCAAACGCAATGGCCCTGGGTCCGGCCTTTGCCCCCTGTGCGGTACCCCCGAAGACTCGAATCACATCTTCTTCTCTTGTGTCTCAGCTCAATTCATGTGGAGCTTCTTTAGGGAGACAGTGGGAGGCGATTGGTGTCACACCAACTTCCCCGACCTCTTTGCCGAACTCCAGGACTCCCCTTCCCCCTCTTGACACATTAGGTGGCTCGAGATTGGGGTTCTTGCGTGGACCCTTTGGACGATTCACAATAAGCTTGTGATCCAGCGTATTCCTCTTCGACGGGCTACTGATGCTCTCTTCAAACTGTCTGGTTACTTGCAGCTATGGCGGCCGCTTAGCCGCCCTCAGGACCGCGACGCCATCACCGCCTTCATCGCCGACCTTCGCTCGATGGCCGTCCGTCTATCGCCGCCGCCCCCTCCGCCACCCCCGGAGCCGGATTAGACGCCTTGCCTCGGCCGCGTCCTCTTTTTGTTTTTTCTGGGCTTGTTGAGCTGTGCCCTCAGCAGAACCTTTGTACTCCTCGTTTTGTGACTTGGGTGTGTGTGTATGTTCTGAACTAGTCCGTGTTTGTGTGCCCTTGGCGGTTTGCTTTATATATAAAGCGGGGCGAAAGCCTTTTTCGATATTAGGTGTAAGTAAACAATCAGAGTAGAGAACCATGGTGTGTGTATGGGAGATGGCATTATTACAAAAGGCATCTAAGGCGCACGAGGTGAATTAATTTTTGATACTGTTCTCAACAAAACATATCATGTGCACGAGCCATTATCTGAAGAAAACACAACACCCTAAATCAAAAGCTAACTTGCACTTGGATAGGTTGTCTCTAGATTTAAGTTTTATGCTCTTCCCATTAGCGATCTCTACTAATGTATAATATAGTTGTGTACGGGACTACCAAGTTGATTGAAACATTGATCAGTACTTCGCAATTTTCATGGTACGTACTGGATGCATGTGCTGCCTCGAGAGGGAAGGTTTAGAACCATGGTTCAGCCGAACCTACAGTTAAAGCCGTCTGATCTAGCATGACTCATATGTGGATCCGAGTCCTGTCAAGATTCAAATTTCTCTTATCTCGTGCTACCATTCCTAATACGTCTCTCCGTTAGTGATGCCTAGGCTTGGGTCTCTATATTTTTTTGGGCCATGATGAGCTGGCACACCTTCCCATGCTACTGTAGCACAGGAGCCAAGCACGAGAAATACAAAAATAATTCTATGCCAAGCTTGTCGGAACTGTTTTTTTATGGAAGCAATGTTCAGTAAAAACTGTATGCCACATGTACATTGAGAGAAGTCTGAATATTGCTATTTGAATAACAAACTTTCCACTTATGACTACGAGTCTATTCTCAAGATATCCAAAAAAGCTAGAACTGGAAAAACATTTAGATGCCGCCGTATTGACCATAAATTAGAACTCTAGCATGCAACAAAAATATTAGATAGTAATTCAGAAATATTCGATATTGCACAAATTTCAGATGCTCTCACTGTGTTGCCAGTAGATTTATGGTGTACATGTCAACATCTAAAATTTTGTATGCACTAAAACAGCCGTGAACAGTGCAAGTGCATGGGAGACAACACTCACTTCTTTCAAGAATGGCCCATTATTTTATTCTCTATATTGTTATTATATTGTTAGCAATCAGTAGCATTAACGCGGGATGGTTCCCGCCATGTGACTTGATTGTTCCCTCCATGCATTATCACACTCGTCATGCACAAATCCCCACAAAAGCTGTCAAGAGATGTGTGGCTCCGAGCGTAGGTTCGAGTGGACCATGGTTCCACACAATATTTTCGGTGCTGCCTCCACTCTACAACACGGAGAGCGCCGACAAGTACAGCGCCGCCGCGACACTTGACTCTGGCCATCATGGATGTGCCGGCAAGACAGAGCGGCCGAACCGCGGCGTCATTGGAGAAGAGCTGGAGGTGCTCATGGAACCGTCGCTGCCCTTGGCGAGACCGGTTTCCCTAGGATCTTCCAGCGTCCTGCTCACCACCATCATGCTCCATGGGGAGAAGAGGGAGCGATGGTGGGGCTGAGGTGAGAGAGGAGATCGCGCGGAGGAGCGGGAGGGCGAAGAACTGTTGCTCCCTCGCATCGTGCCTTTCCGAGGAAGATGCCACTGTGATTTGATCTTGAAGACGAGAGATGGAGGTAGGGATAAGAGGTGAACAGAATGATGGATTTTTAGGATTGACAAATATTTCGGGGAAACAAATTAAGGAGAGACGCCTGAAAACCTGGAGGTAGGATCTCGGTTTGCCAAAAAAATCGGTAGTTATAAGAGATACACTACCTCAATAGAATGGAAGATCGTTATTTAAAACAGGAATGGCACGTCCCGAAATCTGTAGTCATGTTCTCTCATTTTCATTTCTTATTAATCCCAAATGGATATAATGTACCTAGAAGAAATTTTTTGCTGGTCTCTTTGAATGTTGTCTGCAACTTCTTTCTATGAAACCGCTCTAGAGTTTGGACCAGATTTCACCAAAAGAAAAGGCAAGTTGTCGTTCAACCATGCAGCTCAAATCAGTGACTGGTGACAATTAGTATTGCCATGCTTTGTACTGAAATTGTACAGTAATGGATTACTTCTATCTCGCCCACAATATGAACTATGAACAGCTAAAATAAAGTAAATAATATAGAGTACTTTCAAGAACATAGTAATCATAATATTTATTTATTTTCACTCTTTGCTTATGGGAGTCCATGAATAATTTAGAAATTCTATTCTTTGTAAATCAGGAAAAAAAGCACATGATAGATTGCGACAAAAAGATACAACATGCTCGATACAATTATCATGCATAGATGTATGAGATTTTTCGTACAACTTGAATGATCGTGAGGTGCATAAATAAAAAAAGATGTAAATTTATACTGTCCACAGATTCTAGTAAATTACCTTTTGTACACAAGGATTGAGCACAAAGGATTCCCAAGAAAGAACAGAAAATACGAGCAAGGAAAATAATGCAAATAGTACTTTTAAGAACAGCTTACACAGTTAAAAACGATCTGAAGCTGTTTTTGCAGATGAATAGAACAAGAGATTAGCAAATCATGACTCCGGAGAAGTGTAAGCAAAACTAAAACTTTCAATCTCCCCAGTTGTACATGCAACCTCAACATTCCAGATATGCAAGAACCAACATACTATGAATTTTCTTAAAACAGTTGGATGGGCTTGAAGGTCACAATAGCACTTTTGAGAGGACATATTAATAGTGTATTCGAAACTTTTCCAAGTTATAGAATTGTGGGTGCCGAAAAAACATACCTCCAAGTTATTTGTATGACATAAATGTTGGGGAACGTAGTAATTTAAAAAAAAATCCTACGCACACGCAGGATCATGGTGATGCATAGCAACGAGAGGGGAGAGTGTTGTCCATGTACCCTCGTAAACCATTAAGCGGAAGTGTTATGACAACGCGGTTGATGTAGTCGTACGTCTTCACGATCGACCGATCCTCAGTACCAAACGTACGACACCTCCGCGTTTAGCACACGTTCAGCTCGGTGACGTCCCGCGAACTCACGATCTAGTAGAGGTCTGGGAAGAGTTTCGTCAGCACGATGCCGTGGTGACGATGTTGATGAAACTACCGCAGCAAGGCTTCGCCTAAACACCGCTACAGTATGACCGAGGTGGATTATGGTGGAGGAGGGGCACCGCACACGGCTGGGAGAGATCTTTGTGATCAACTTGTGTGTCTAGAGGTGCCCCCTGCCCCTGTATATAAAGGAGCAAGGGGGAGGCCGGCCGACCCTTGTTGGTGCGCTAGGAGGAGGAATCCTCCTCCTAGTAGGAGTAGGATTCCTCCCTTTCCTACTCCTACTAGGAGGGGAAAGGAAGGGGAAGAAAGAGAAGGAAAGGGGGGCGCCCCCCCCCCTCTCCTAGTCCAATTTGGACCAGAGGGAGGGGGCGCGCTGGCTGCCCTAGGCCGGCCCCTCTCTCTTTCTCTTATGGCCCAACAAGGCCCATTAGCCCCCGGGGGTTCCGGTAACCCCTCCGGTACTCTGGTAAAATCCCGATTTTACCTGGAACTCTTCCGATGTCCAAATATAGGCTTCCATTATATCAATCTTTATGTCTCGACCATTTTAAGACTCCTCGTCATGTCCGTGATCATATCCGGGACTCCGAACTACCTTCGGTACATCAAAACATATAAACTCATAAAACCGATCATCACAGAACTTTAAGTGTGCAGACCCTACGTGTTTGAGAACTATGTAGACATGACCAAGAATCATTTCCGGTCAATAACCAAAAGTGGAACCTGGATGCTCATATTGGCTCCTACATATTCTACGAAGATCTTCATCGGTCAAACCGCATAACACTATACGTTGCTCTCTTTGTCATCGGTATGTTACTTGCCCGAGATTCGATCGTCGGTATCCCAATACCTAGTTCAATCTCATTACCGACAAGTCTCTTTACTCGTTCCGTACTGCACTATCCCGCAACTAACTCATTAGTTGCATTGCTTGCAAGGCTTATAGTGATGTGTATTACCGAGAGGGCCAGAGATAACTCTTTGACAATCGGAGTGACAAATCCTAATCTTGATCTATGCCAACTCAACAAGTAGCATCGGAGACACTTGTAGAGCACCTTTATAATCACCCAGTTACGTTGTGATGTTTGGTAGCACACAAAGTGTTCCTCCGGTATTTGGGAGTTGCATAATCTCATAGTCATAAGAACATGTATAAGTCATGAAGAAAGCAATAGCAGTAAACAAAAATGATCAAGTGCTAAACTAACGGAATGGGTCAAGTCAATCACATCATTCTCCTAATGATGTGATCACATTGATCAAATAACAACTCATGTCTATGGTTAGGAAACTTAACCATCTTTGATCAATGAGCTAGTCAAGTAGAGGCACACTAGTGACACTATGTTTGTATGTATTCACACATGTATTATGTTTCCAGTTAATACAATTCTAGCATGAATAATACACATTTATCATGAAATAAGGAAATAAATAATAGCTTTATTATTGCCTCTAGGGCATATTGCCTTCAATAAACCTAATGGAGATACCAACTCAAGTCAGGGGAACCTTGTATAATATTGCATTTAAGAAAAGTTTTCCAAGTTGCAATCTGTTAGCAACCCACAAATGTTAGAACTAAATCTCAAACACGTCTAACAAATGTCACGTCTTTGAGAATTTAATGAGGAAGAATGGTCTGCACATACATTCCCCTGCTTATCTATTATGTACATAGCTTTATTAGTCCATGGCAAATGGAGACATTTGGTGCTTCGGAAGATTTCCTGGTGATATGGAAGAAAAATATTAGAAACACCATCCACGAGAGCCAAATGTTGAAATATTATCATTATGAAAAATGGATAAATAGCAAAAGTGATTGAAGCAGTTTGAAAACACCAACAATACAACAATACTATTAATCACAACACTTAAGATGACATAATCGGTTCTTCTGCTTCAATAAATAAAAAATAATTATTACAAAGTGTCTGCATGTCTAGTAGTAATATATGGTAAGGAACAGAACTGTTGGCACATGGCATGTGCAGCCCTCTACTCGCAGCCCTCTACTCGTATAGGCTCAAGGAGCTAATCGATTAGATCTCTGAAGGCGTCCACAGGTACACGTACACAACCTAGGCTGTCCATGCTTTGATTGATTTTCTATGCTGATGCACATGTACGTAGAGGAAGATTACAACATATGCATGGATTTCTCGCCGCCTATAAGTGCACAAACAAGCTAACGCACCCGACGTTCATTGATTTGCAATAGGTGCATGACGTTTGAATGCTACGGCGGGAGGAGAGAAGCAAGATGTGATCTGGTGGCACAAGCCATCTGTGCATCTCCTTACCTCAAATCGGCCATCAAGTTTGCTCCGACGCCCACACCGATTGGTCCACTGCACCATATGCCATGTCCTCCAGGCCCATGTCGTCCGCTTAAAAGGTCAACTAAACAGTCACCGGCTCCAGCGGAGGTGAGACAGCTGCGCATGATGATGGCACATAAGAGGTGGCATGAGGACATGAGGAGGTGGAGATGGAGCTTAGTCAGAACGCTCGATTAGGGTTTTGCCTTTTCTGCTCCTTTGCCGTCGTTTTTTCTTCTTTTTACGGTTGAGATGAGAGGAACACCACATGAGAAAGACGCTGGTCTTTTTTAGTGTGGAGGGGAGCCCGTAGTTAGCGGAGGCGATGGATTGGGTGTCAACTTTTTCTGCCGGTTTTCTGACGAGATAGAAAAAAACTGGTGGGGAGAGGTATGCACGAGGGAAGGAGGGGAAGAAGCGAGCGAATGAACGAACCAACGATGTACAGAACTTACCATCACGACCGCAAACTCGTCCTCTATGAGTAGCGATAAAACTGATTACGATTCAACTGTACTATTCGAAGAGAGATAATTGTTGTTAGAAAAGGCAAGGATCGATAAATTAGTAAAGTTAAGATCTGGAATTGATTGCTATGAAACTAGATTTTATTGTTTGGTAAGTGCTATCGGATCCTGCCTATTTGTAACATATCTGGTTAGGAAAGTTTGAAAAGGTTAGGAAAGTTTTTATTGGGATGATAAAAAATCAACATGAGGATATGGCGGTGGGAGGTTGAAAGGATCGATATGGTTGACTAGAGGGGGGTGAATAGGCAACTAACAATTTTTAGCTTTTCTTTAACAATTTAAACTTTGCATCAAAGTAGGTTGTCTAGATATGCAACTAGGTGAGCAACCTATATGATGCAACAAGGATAGGAACACAAGAAAGCAAAAGATATGAAACAAATAAGCTTGCACAAGTAAAGGCACGAGATAAACAAGAGTGGAGACGGTGGAGACGAGGATGTGTTGCCGAAGTTCCTTCCCTTTGAGAGGAAGTACGTCTCCGTTGGAGCGATGTGGAGGCGCAATGCTCCCCAAGAAGCCACTAGGGCCACAGTATTCTCCTCACGCCCTCACACAATGCGAGATGCCGTGATTCCACTATTGGTGCCCTTGGAGGTGGCGACCGAACCTTTACAAACAAGGTTGAGGCAATCTCCACAACTCAATTGGACGCTCCCAAAGACACCACGAAGCTTCACCACAATGGACTATGGCTTCGCGGTGACCTCAACCGTCTAGGATGCTCAAACACCCAAGAGTAACAAGATCCACAAAGGATTAGTGGGGGGAATCAAATTTCTCTTGGTGGAAGTGTGGATCGAGGCCTTCTCAACCACTCCAAAGCAAATCAACAAGTTTGATTGGCTAGGGAGTGAGATCGGGCGAAAATGGAGCTTAGAGCAATAATGGAGCTTGGGGTTGAAAGAGATAAGTCAACGGGGAAGAAGGGGACCCCTTATATAGAGTAGGACAAAGATCCAACCGTTACCCACCAACCAGCCCGCGGCCAGTGGTACTATCGCGCCAGGCCAGCGGTACTACCGCAGGGCCACGCGGTACTACCGCTTGCTACCAAGCGGTACTACCGCACGTCTATGCGGTACTATCGTACTGGCCCGCGGTACCGCCGCAACCCCAGCGACAGTAAGGACAAAACTGACGCGCAGGAACTAAGGGCGGTACTTCCGCAAGCGCGGTACTACTGCGCCTCCATGCGGTACTACCGCAAGGAAGAAATCCCCTAGCCAGGGGGGAGGAAACATCCGTGCCTACTTCCGCAAAGAAACGGAAGAAGCAAAAACCCGACACAGTAGTACTGCCGAGGGACGGTATTACTGCCTGACAGCATAGCGTGGTACTACCATAGGGCGAAAGCGGTACTACCGCGGTAGGTGCGGATGTAAAAAATTACATCCGCCCCTACTACCAGATGGAGCGGTACTAGCCTGGTGGGCAGCGGTAGTGCGGCTCCAGGGGAGCGGTACTACCGTGGGCACCTACGGTACTACCACGCCACCGCACGGTACTACCACTGATGCCTACGGTGCTACCGCTTTCCTGGGAGCAGTACTACCGCGACCCAACTCAGCAGCCAGAACTAGGGAGGCAAGAAAACGGAGGAAACTCCAAGAGAAGAAGGAGGGGACAAGAAGGAGACGTGTACGTGATGATTCCACCCAAACCTTTCCAACGCGGACCCCTCTTAATAGTACGGCTTTCCTACGACTCAAGTCCACCAAAAAGAAACGTAGAAAAGACGCCGTCTTCAACAGTCTTCGAGGGGCACCCAACCGTCTTGTGCCTAGCGATGAAATGTCTGGGATACTCAAGGCACACGATTAGTCCGCAAACGCGTTGTCATCAATTACCAAAACACCTTAGGGATAAATATGCCCTTACAATCTCCCCCTTTTTGGTGGATTGATGACAATACGGGATTTGCACAAGGGAAATAATATTAAGTAACCACAAACCCCTCCTCTCTAGAATATAGACGGGCTCCCCCTAAATGTGTGCCACCTAGATGAGTGCTTTGGACTTCACGGCACACATACTAGGATCAAAGCTCCCCCTATATTATAGAGAAAAGGCATATCTATCACTAGACAAGATAGCACAAACATAAGTTAACTAAGATAGATAGAGAGCATATGTCTTACACCATATGTAGGATAGGTCTCGAAGGCCCAAACCAAGCAAAAGCAAACGAGGTCCAAACGAAAAAGCAAACAAACACACCAAGCACGACACAACGCAAATCCCTACACTCTCTCCCCCTTTGGCATCGAGACGCCAAAAAGGCAGAGAGGACACCTACACATATGGGGTGGCTCAGGCACAGAAGTCGTCCCACTGCTCCTCGTCAGACTCAGCGGAGGGGACGGTCTCCTCGATGTTATCCTCTGAACTGGTCCACTTGTATCCCTGCTTCGACATCCAGGCAGCCTCAGGTGTGATGACGTCCTCAGACCCGCCAGGCACATCCTCTCCAAAGAGCCTCATAACCTTCTTGTCACGGCGGCGACTCTCCTTGTCAGCCACATGAGCCCTGTACTGTCCCTTTGCCTGCATGCAGAAGAGAGTCTTCATCTTGTCCTTTAGCTTCTTGGCCCACGACAGCTCAGAGGAAGGTGTGGTGGACCTAGCAGCACGGTCCTCAGCAACATTCTCAGCAGCAGCCTCCTCCTCACCAGCAGCCCTCCTAGCAGAAGAGGCCTCAGCACGGGTAGTGGTGTTGGCCCAGTTGGGCTTGACGCGGAGGCTGATGGACTCATGGCGAATCCAGTCTGGAGCAAGGAACTCATCACCAGGGTACATCTTCTCCCAAGTGGTGGAGAGCAGCAGAAATAGGTACGGTCCATAGATAGGTACCTTGCGAGTGAACACTGCAAACCGAAGCTCACACCACATGATGTGTGAGACATCAAGTGGCTGAGTCTGAGATGAACGTGCCTCTGCACACAGGAGCAACATGTCAACTAGATAGGCATGGACCTTGTCCTTGTTGCCAATGCGTGGGAACAGAGTGTTGCGGAAGATGTGATGCATGATATCCAGAAAGGAGTTCAACACCCAAGTTGACTTGCCATTGGGGAGCACCTTCTCAACAAGGAAAGGCTGAAGCAGGTTCTTGTTGGCAGACTCAGAGTTGGCGTGGGGGCGAACAGTAACGGGGGTGTGAAGCCCGTCATCACGAATGTGAAGCAGATCCATGAACTCTTTCCATGTAGCAGACAGCTGACGGCCGTTGGTCATCCAGGTCATCCTTCGCTCATCCCCGGGATGAAAGTACACTGAGGCAAAGAACTGACAGATAAGCTCAGGGTCATAGTCAAGGTGAAAGGAGATCACCGGCTCAATAGCAAACTGCTCCACCAAGTCCAGAGCCTCTCCAAAATAGTCATGAAACTTGTCCTTCCGCATGTGATGCATGTCTATCCACTTGACATCCACGAAGGTATTCTGCTTGCTCTTGATCACATCCAGATAGATGAGAGCATGTTGCTTGGTCCAGAACAACTCGGTGCCTCTAAGCATAGCCCGAGGATTCACATAGGGATTGATCCTCCGGCGTTCGACATACTCAGAGACTGAAATCTCGTCCATGCCCTTAGCAGGTTCCTTTTGCTTGCTGGCAGTGGTCTTGACATTGCGCTTGGGGCCATTGGAGCCCTCTCGGGCTTCATCTTGGGGGTTGCGCAGACGCTTGGAGCCAGTGTCACGACTGGGATTGGAACGGCGAGAGCCACCACCTGAGACACAAAACGCAAAACACCCACGACAAACAAGAGGGATCAATGCAAAGACCACAACAAAGCAAAAGAAACATGCAGAAAGCACACATGATAATTGCCTAGAGAGAGATTTGACCCCTACGGTAGTACTGCCAAGTGTTGCGAAACTAAGATAGTAGTACTGCTCTTAGACGCGGTAGTACCGTGTAAGGTCACGGTAGTACCGGGTCTAGGAGCGGTAGTATGAGCTTACTGCCTCAGCTAGCGCGGTAGTACCACGTCTAATGAGCGGTAGTACCGCACGAGCTAGCACGGTAGTACCGCACCTGACGAGCGGTAGTACCGCACGAGCGGTAGTACCGCACATGAGACACGGTAGTACCGCACCACGTCAGATCTGAACAAGTTCAAATCTGAGAAAAGCCCGCGAAACCGCTGCGGTACTACGGTTGGACAAAGCTACCACAAGACAACATATCTAGTATTATTCCTACACAACACGACTCTCCTACATCCAACTCTTGCATAGATTTGGCCTAAAATCTCAAGAACAACAAGTATCTCCCCAAAACGAAACAACCACGAGACACCATCTCTCCAAAGAGAGGGCGGTGGCCGTAGCCACCTATGTTTGAGTCAATTGGTATGGCACCACGAAGAATTATCCTTGGGTCCATGACCAAAACTCGTCTTTGAAGCACAAGTACCATCAACCATGGCTAATGTGAAAGACTTGATCAATTTATGCATAATGGGGGGAGGAAGAGTTCATTAAGAGAACATCACTCCCCCTATGTCCATGCCTACATCTAAACAAGAGAACACATTGAGTATGGTGGGGTGTGCAAGGGTTCAAGCAACATTGCTCGAATCAATAATATTTAGCTCATGCCTTAACTCGCGAAATCTTGCTTCATCCAAGGGCTTCGTGAAAATATCTGCAAGGATATCATGAGTGTTGACATAGTTGAGCTCGATCTCTCCTCGCCTAATGTGATCCCGGATGAAGTGATACCGGATCTCGATATGCTTCGTCTTGAAGTGTTGCACCGGGTTGAGAGATATCTTGATGGAACTTTCATTGTCACACCAAAGAGGCACTTTGTCACAAATGACACCGTAATCCTTTAAAGTTTGGCTCATCCATAAGAGTTGTGCACAACAACTACCGGCCGCCACATACTCCGCTTCAGTGGACGAGAGATACACACAACTTTGCTTTTTGGAAGACCAACTTACCAAAGAGCAACCAAGGAATTGGCACCTTCCGGAAGTGGACTTCCTATCCACTTTGTCTCCCGCCCAATCGGAATCCGAATACCCTACAAGCTTGAAGTTTGCTCCTCTTGGGTACCATAAGCCAAAGTTTGGGGTATGAGCCAAATATCGAAAGATTCGTTTGACCACCACATAGTGACTTCCCTTAGATGCGGCTTGAAACCGTGCACAAATTCCCACACTCAACATGATATCCGGTCTAGATTGTCACACCCCGGATATGAGTTTCCCAATATGTATTCCAACTCTTGCCGTTTCCGGCGTTAAGTTATTTTATTTTCTCGGTTTCGGGTTTTTGTCTCCGTGTGTTGTTATCGTTGTCATGCATATCATTTCATGTCATCATGTGCATTGCATTTGCATACGTGTTCATCTCATGCATTCGAGCATTTTCCCCATTGTCCATTTTGCATTCCGGCGCTTCGTTCTCCTCTGGGGTCATTTCTACCTTTCTTTCATGTGTGGGGATTAAACATTTCCGGATTGGACCTAGACTTACCAAGCGGCCTTGGTTTACTACCCGTAGACCGCCTGCCAAGTTTCGTATCATTCGGATTTCGTTTGATACTACAACGGTTAACCGAGGGACCGAAAAGGCCTCGTGTGTGTTGCAGCCCAACACCCCTCCAAGTTGGCCCAAAACCCACCAAAACCTTCTCCATCATCTGGAGCGCTTGATCACGATCGCGTGGCCGAAAACCACACCTCATTTGGACTCTCCTAGCTCCCTCTATGCCTATATAAAGACCCCCTCCTCCAAATTCGCGGATCCCCTTTCTCAAACCCTAAAAAATGGGATCTCATCGCCGCCGGACACGTCCGGACGGAGCCGGACACGTCCGCGCCCCACCGCCGGGCCAATCAGCATGCGCCACGTGGCTCCCTGCCACCCGCCGCCGCCGAGGCCCGCGCGGCCCAGCGCCAGCCCCCGAGCCCGGTCGGCCGTCTTCCCGCGCCGCCCCACTCCTCCTTTGCCCGCGCCGCCGCCTTCTCCGTTGCGCCACCGCGATGCCATTGCCGGCCGACCGCGCCGACCGTTGCCTCCTCGCCGTCCTCCGCCGAGCTCCCTCCCCGACGCCGCTCCTCGCCAGGGACACGCCACTGTGCCGCGCCGCACTCCCCAGGAGCCCCCTGGATCCGGTCTGCTCCCTCCCCGGCGCCGCCCCGCGACGAACGCCGGCCGCCGCAAGCTCCCGTCGCCAGCAAACCTCGGATCCGCCGCCGCTACAGTGCTCTTCGCCAGATCTGGATCGGGAGCTACAGTAAACCCGAACCGCGAGGTGGTGAATTTCTACTAAGTACTCAAATTCTCAGATTCATTTGCTCCTGTTCATCGCGTCGTAACTCCTCATCCGTAGCTCCGTTTTGGGCATATAGCATATCAAAATGTTCGACTCAGAGAGCACATCATTTCATCTCATTGCATCATTTTCATTGGAGTTCATCTTGATGCCCAAAATGCTGTTAGAAGAGTGCTACTTGAGATATTTGTCAGATCTGCTGCTCCATTTAGATATTTGTCATTTTTGCCATGATTATTGTATGCATGATATGCCCTGGTGCTCTACATATGTTTTGTTAAGGGTTTTGCCATCTTTCCAGAGGTGCAACCTATGTATTTTTGTGATGTGTGTGGTGACTAGCACAAGCTTGCAAAGTGAGACACTTGGTAATGCTGATTTCAGGGAGTTAGCATTTCCACTAAGTCCTTGACTTGTTTATCTCATATGGCCTTATGTTCATGTTGTTTCCTAGTGATCCGTGCCTCTTTTGAGGATGATCAGTAAGGATGTTTTGTTAATCTTGTAGTGCTCTATCCATCCATGTCTTTATTTGCAATTATGCAGCACCCTAGCTTGAGTCAATCGAGCTCTACTTTTGCTATTTCATGAATCTGGGCAGATTGTCTACTTGTTAGCGATTTTGCCGATGATGTTGTAGTTGATCCGTGCATGCTACGTTATTGTTCTTGCCATGTCTAGCTTGTATTTTGTGTATTCTTGATGGGTGTATGCTTAGTTTGCCATGACTTGATCTGTAGTGAGTGCATCGAGCTCGTAAACATGCCTACTTGATATCTGTTTTCCGCATGCTCCAGTTTTCACTAAGTCTGTGAACCGATTATGTTTTTGCCATGTTCACATGCTTGCAAATGTGTTTTCTGGTCCCTTTTGGCTCAAGGTCACTAAGGGACTTTTGTTAAGATCTTTGAGTAGCTCCATGCCATGCTTTACTTTGCCATGTTCAGGTCCTGTAGCATATAGTTTTCATGCTCCGAAGAGTGCTATCTGATCTGAAATTCCAGACAAGTGTTAATTTCACTAAGTCTGAAATCTGTTTACCATATGCATTTTTGCCATGCTTGTTTGAACCTGTTAATGGATGAATTGGCCATAGCTCAGTGCTAGACTTTTGTTAAGCATCACGAATGCACCTCTGCAATGTATTTTGATGCCATGTTTGGGTGATGTAGCATGTTCATCTTGTTGCTTTTAGATGGCTATTTGCTGTAAATCGTAGATCTGTGTCATATTTGAATCGCTTGTCATTTCCAAACCGTAGCTCCGATTCCGGCGTTCTTTATATTGTTTTCAAGCGATTTCATCTCATCTTTCTAGTGGCACACTTGGATTTCGAAGTTGAGGCCAGGTTCATGCATTCCTTGTCAAATCTTGCATATGCATCGCATATTGCATCCCGCATAGCATACCATGTTTGCATCATATTGTTTGATCCTTGCACGTGGTTGATTCTGTCCTTGTTGCTTGTTTGTCTTGTTTGGGTAGAGCCGGGAGACGATTTCGCTAACGAGGAGCCCGTTGAGTTTGCTTTCGAGGATCCAGTCAACTCTGACAACTTTGCAGGCAAGATGATCATACCCTCGAAATCACTACTATCTTTGCTTTGCTAGATGCTCGCTCTTTTGCTATGCCAATGCTACGATGCCTACCACTTGTTTTCAAGCCTCCCAAATTGGCATGTCAAACCTCTAACCCACCATGTCCTAGCAAACCGTTGATTGGCTATGTTACCGCTTTGCTCAGCCCCTCTTATAGCGTTGCTAGTTGCAGGTGAAGATTGGAGACCGTTCCTTGTTGGAACACTATTTTATTTGTTGGGATATCATCATATTGCCTTGCTATCTTAATGCATCTATATACATGGTAAAGGGTGGAAGGCTCGGCCTCTCGCCTAGTGTTTTGTTCCACTCTTGCCGCCCTAGTTTCTGTCATATCGGTGTTATGTTCCTGGATTTTGCGTTCCTTACGCGGTTGGGTTATAATGGGAACCCCTTGATAGTTCGCCTTGATTAAAGCTTTTCCAGCAATGCCCAACCTTGGTTTTATCATTTTCCTCCTAGCATCTTTTTCCCTTGGGTTTCCGGAGCCCGAGGGTCATCTTATTTAACCCCCCCCCCCCCGGGCCAGTGCTCCTCTGAGTGTTGGTCCACCTGTCAGCTGCCGGTGGCCACCAGGGGCAACTCTGGGCTGGCCTACCCGTACCTAAGACAATCTGAGTGTGCCCTGAGAAAGAGATATGTGCAGCTCCTATCGGGATTTGTCGGCACATTCGGGCGGTGTTGCTGGTCTTGTTTTAACCTGTCGAAGTGTCTTGAAGAACCGAGGTACCGAGTCTGATCGGAACGTCTCGGGAGGAGGTCTATTCCTTCGTTGACCGTGAGAGCTTGTCATGGGCTAAGTTGGGACTCCCCTGCAGGGATTTGAACTTTCGAAAGCCGTGCCCGCGGTTATGGGCAGATGGGAATTTGTTAATGTCCAGTTGTAGATAACTTGAACCTTAACTTATTTAAAATGAATCAACAGTATGAGTTACTGTGATGGTCTCTTCTCGGCGGAGTCCGGGAAGTGAACACGGTGTTGGAGTAATGCTTGCCGCAGGATTTCTCTCTAGTTATTCGACTGCGCTTTGCCTTCTCTTCTCGCTCTCTTTTGCGAACAGGATAGCCACCATATATGCTAGTCGCTTGCTGCAGCTCCACACATATTTACCTTACCTTACCTATTAAGCTTAAATAGTCTTGATCGCGAGGGTGCGAGATTGCTGAGTCCCTGTGGCTCACAGATTACTATTACACCAGATGCAGGGCCTGATGATTCCGCTTCACGTGACGCGCTTGAGCTCAAGTGGGAGTTCGACGAGGACTCTCAGCGATACTATGTTTCCTTTCCTGATGATCAGTAGTGGTGCCCAGTTGGGGTGATCGGGACCATGTCGCATGTTGGGTTATCTTTTATTTTGGCGCCATAGTCGGGCCATGAGTGTTTGGTTGATGTAATGCTATTTTATGTACTTGATTGACATGGCGAGTGTAAGCCAACTATGTTATCTCCCCTTTTATTATCTATATTACATGGGATGTTGTGATGATTGCCTGACTTGCGACATATGCCTTCAATGCGATTATGTCTTTAAGTCGTGCCTCGACACGTGGGGGCTATAGTCGCATCGAGGGTGTTACAAGTTGGTATCAGAGCCTTCCCCGACCTTAGGATCCCCCACTGATTGATCGTTTTTAGCAGCCGAGTTGTGTCTAGAAAAATGTTTTGAGTCATTTAGGAATTATATATCAGAGAGTTTAGGAATTCTTTTTACTTCTCTGTCTCCTCATCGCTCTGGTAAGGCATCCTGACGTAGAGTTTTGACTCTTCTCTTCTCAAATTTCACAAAAAAAAATTAGGATCACGCGGGTATCTTGGAATCATTCCGATGGTTTTATGATGAGAACATTGTCTTGGTGCCTCCTATCAGGGGTTTTGTGGAAGTGTCCCGGGGAGTTGAGCTCTAAGGTGTTGTCGTCATAATTTTATCGTTGCAGTTCTGGAATACCTGAGTTTAGCATGCCGACATCGAAAATCTCTTTTATGCAGTTCGTTGGTGAGATAACCTCGACGCCACCCAGTACTGGGGCGGGAGTTCGGGGGTATCGCCATAACTCGTATAACGGATGCTTTTCGAAGGTTGAGGTAGATGGTTTCTGAAGTTTTTCTCGGTTATGTGTTAAAGGATGGATACAGCTGGATGTAGGGTTTGCTAGATTTGGGTGAGATATTATGCTTCCCCTATATCCCCAACACCTGATTGCATAACCGGAAAGGTTCGGGAGTTTCATAGGTGGGAATTCTTGTAGCTCTAGTTCTTCTTCCACGAATATTTGGTTTGAGATTGGGATTTCTTACCGAGTATTCGTTCTTGATCCATACCTTGTTGATTTATTTCTCTACCTAAATTCTAAGTGGCTTCTCAATTTATGGATATGTGACCATTTCAAGAGGAATGCATTCGTTCATTTTGTTCAGATATGAAGACTTTATGTTGCAATTTTCATTCCGTTGGATTCAGCTTCAATATTTGTCTATCAATGTGCTAATGGATGTCAACCTCTTCAGGATGGCTCCTCCAACGCGCACGACTCCGAATCCTGATCCGCCACCACCTCCACCTCCTCCGGAGGCATGGCAAGTTGTGATGGCCGCAACCAATGCAAACACACAGTTGATCATGCAAATTCTTCAAGAGCGCAATCAAGGCAACCAAGGAAACCAAGGCAACAATCAGAATCACTTTGCTACACTCAACCAATTCCTTGCTAACGGGCCAAAGACTTTCAGCAATTGTGTTGAGGCAACTGATGCTGACGATTGGCTCATGGATCTATGCAAGCATTTCGAGTGGAGTAACGTCAGGCCTGAGGACTTCGTCAAGTTCTCTTCTTTCCAACTCAAAGATCAAGTTGCAGAATGGTTCCAGCAGTACAAGGATTCCAGAGGTGGACGTGTAATCACTTGGGATGAATTCCATCAAGATTTCAGAGCTCACCATATCCCTCAGAGCGTGGTTGAAAGCAAGCGTGAGGAATTCCGCAACCTGAAGCAAGGCTCTTTGTCTGTCTATGACTACAACAAGTTGTTCCAAAAGCTCGCCTGCTTTGCCAAGCAGGACGTTCCTGATGAGAAGAGCATGATATACCAGTTCAGGGGTGGTCTCAGAGAAGAAATCCAGCTAGCTCTTGTTCTCTTTGAGCCCTTGAGGTACGATGAGTTCTACAACATGGCACTGAAGCAAGAGGCCGCTCAACTGAGGTGTGATGCTTCCAAGAAGCGAGTCAGAGATGCTACTCCTTCTTCCTCTACTCAAGTGGCCAAGCAGCAGAAGTATTGGCTTCCTCCTCCTCCGTTGCATCAGCCGTATCAGCAGAAGAGCAAAGGTGGCAGTGGATCTTCCCACCCACCCAACCCTGGCTTTCAGAACAAGACTTCGTCTCAAGCTCCAAGATCGAGTGCTCCGTACCACCGTCCGCTTTCAGAGGTCACGTGCAACAAGTGCCAACAGAAGGGTCACTATGCCAACAAGTGTCTCAACCAGAGGCGTCTTCCTCCTCCTCCTGTCAGATCGGCAAGTACAGCTGTGGTCAAGCATAACCCCAAGCACGCCAAGGTCAACTTGATGAAGGCAACTCAGGCAGAGGATTCGTCAGATGTCATCATGGATAACCTTCATGTTAATGATATTCCAGCTAAAGTTTTTTTTGACACTGGTGCATCGCATTGTTTCATCTCGAGACCGTTTTCATCTAAGCATGGTTTGGCTTTGCAAATTTTGCCTAGTCCATTAGCAGTTGTCTCTCCCGTTAGGCGCATGCATGCTAACTCCATTGCTCCGGATGTTACCATCACTTTGGGTGACTACAAATTTCTTTCTTCTCCAACGGTTCTTGGTGACTCGGATATTGATCTTATTCTCGGGATGAATTGGCTATCTAAGCATAAGGCTCAGCTTGATTGTGCAGCCAGGCAGATTCAATTGACTCATTCGTCTGAGGATGTAATTGTATTTGCCGCTTGTGACGATACTATCCGTCTGTTTTCTCTCAATGAGAAGGGTGAACTGGATGTTATCTCGCAGATTCCAGTCGTTTGCGAATATCAAGACGTATTTCCAGAAGAGCTTCCAGGAATGCCTCCACACCGGCCAGTTGAATTCGTCATTGATCTTGAGCCTGGCACGGAACCAGTGTGCAAGCGTCCTTACAAGCTCGGACCTGAAGAGTTGAAGGAGCTGAAGAAGCAACTCGATATTCAAGAAAGAATGGGTCTCATCCGGCCTAGTTCTTCTCCGTGGGGTTGTGGTGTTCTTTTTGTGAAGAAGAAGGATGGAACGGACCGACTTTGTGTTGATTACCGTCCATTGAACAAGAAGACTATCAAGAACAAATACCCACTTCCCAACATCAACGAGCTGTTCGAACAACTCAAAGGTTCCCAAGTATTCTCCAAGCTTGATCTCCGTATGGGTTATCATCAGATTTGAAGCCGTGAGCAAGATATTCCCAAGACGGCCTTCAGGACAAGCTATGGTTCATATGAATACACTGTCATGTCTTTTGGCCTCGTCAACGCTCCTCCGACGTTCTCTCGCATGATGAACTTCATCTTCAACGCCTACACCAATGACTTCATTTTGGTCTATCTCGACGACATTCTGGTTTTCTCGAAGAACAAGGAAGATCATGCCAAGCACTTGCGTTTGGTGCTTGATAAGCTCAGAGAACACCAGTTCTACGCCAAGTTCTTCAAGTGCGAATTTTGGCTCGATGAGGTTCTTTATCTTGGTCATATCATCTCTGCCAAGGGCATTGCGGTGAATCCTGAGAAGGTGTCTGCAATTGTGAATTGGGAACCTCCTCAGAACGTGAAGCAACTCCGTAGCTTCCTCGGTCTCGCAAGCTATTGCCGAAGATTCGTTGAAAACTTTTCTAAGATCGCGAAGCCTCTCTCAAATCTTCTCCAGAAGCATGTCAAGTACGTTTGGTCTCCGGAGTGTGACATTGCTTTCAACACTTTAAAAGAGAAATTGATCACTGCTCCAGTTCTGACTCCGCCTGATGAATCCAAGCCGTACGAGGTCTTTTGTGATGCCTCTCTCCAAGGTCTTGGTGCAGTGTTGATGCAAGAGAAGAAAGTTGTTGCTTATACCTCTCGCCAGTTGAAGCCCAATGAGAAGAACTACCCCACTCATCATCTCGAGTTGGCGGCAGTTGTGCATGCTCTTTTGACTTGGAGACATCTCTTATTGGGAAGAAAAGTGGACATTTTCACTGATCACAAGAGTCTCAAGTACATTTTCACTCAGCCTAATCTCAATCTCAGGCAAACTCGATGGGTCAAAATGATTCAAGAGTATAATCCGAGTATCGAGTATACTCCAGGCAAGGCCAATGTGATTGCTGACGCATTGAGAAGAAAGGCTTATTGCAACAGTCTGATTCTCAAGCCTTATCAACCCGAGCTTTGTGAAGCTTTCCGCAAACTTAATCTGCAAGTTGTTCCTCAAGGTTTCCTCGCCAACCTTCAAGTCTCTCCTACCTTGGAAGACCAGATTCGCCAAGCTCGGCTTCTTGATGCTATGGTGAAGAAGGTGAAGATTGGGATTGCCAAGAGTCAACCCAAGTACAAGTGCTACCGCCTTGATGACAAGGATACTCTCTTCTTCGAGGATCGTATTGTTGTGCCCAAAGGTGACCTTCGTAAAGTGATCATGAACGAGGCTCACAATTCTCTCCTCTCCATCCACCCTGGGAGCATGAAGATGTATCAGGACCTCAAGCAGGCTTATTGGTGGACTCGAATGAAGCGCGAGATTGCTCAATTCGTGAATGAGTGTGATGTCTGCAGAAGAGTGAAGGCAGAACACCAAAGGCCAGCTGGTCTCCTCCAACCTCTTGCCATTCCAGAATGGAAGTTTGACCACATTGAGATGGACTTTGTGACTGGGTTTCCAAAGTCCAAACGTGGCAATGATGCTATATTCATTGTCATCGACAAACTCACTAAAGTGGCTCACTTTCTACCTATCAAAGAGTCGATCACTGCAGCTCAATTGGCGGAACTCTATACCTCTCGGATTGTCTCTCTGCACGGTATTCCACAAGTGATCTCTTCAGACCTTGGCAGCATCTTTACCTCCAAATTTTGGGATTCTTTTCAGAAGGCCATGGGCACCAACATCCGCTTCAGCACAGCTTTCCATCCTCAAACTAGCGGTCAAGTCGAGCGTGTCAATCAGATTCTTGAAGATATGCTCAGGGCTTGTGTGATCTCCTTCGGCATGAAGTGGGAGGATTGTCTTCCGTATGCTGAATTCTCCTACAACAACAGTTTTCAAGCAAGTTCGGGCAAGGCCCCATTTGAAATTCTGTGTGGCAGGAAGTGCCGTACCCCTCTCAACTGGTCTGAAACCGGTGAACGTCAACTTTTGGGAAATGACTTAATCACAGAGGCAGAGAAAATGTGTAAAGTCATTCGAGATAACCTCAAAGCAGCCCAATCCCGCCAGAAGAGCTACTATGATAGTAAGCACCGTGATTTGGCTTTCGAGATCGGAGATCATGTTTACCTCCGCGTCTCTCCTATGAAAGGTACTCGTCGCTCCGGTATCAAAGGGAAGCTTGCCCCTAGATACGTGGGACCTTTCAAGATTGTCAGCAAGAGAGGCGACCTCGCCTATCAACTCGAGCTTCCTTCAAACTTTGCAAATGTTCATGATGTGTTCCATGTCTCTCAGCTTCGAAAGTGCTTCAAGACTCCTGACCGCACCGTCAACTTCGAGGACATTAAGGTCCAAGAAGATCTCTCTTATCGTGAGCACCTAGTTGCTATTCTTGAAAAGACTGAACGCAAGACTCGCAACAAGTCAATCAAATTCCTCAAAGTCAAGTGGTCACACCATTCCGACCGTGAAGCTACCTGGGAACGCGAGGATCACCTCCGTTCTGAGTACCCGGCGTGCTTTCAGTCCTAGATCTTGGGACGAGATCCTTTCGTAGTGGTGGAGTGTTGTAACACCCCGGATATGACTTTCCCAATATGTATTCCAACTCTTGCCGTTTTCGGCGTTAAGTTATTTTATTTTCTCGGGTTCGGGTTTTTGTCTCCGTGTGTTGTTATCGTTGTCATGCATCTCATATCATGTCATCATGTGCATTGCATTTGCATACGTGTTCATCTCATGCATTCGAGCATTTTCCCCGTTGTCCGTTTTGCATTCCGGCGCTTAGTTCTCCTCCGGGGGTCATTTCTACCTTTCTTTCGTGTGTGGGGATTAAATATTTCCGGATTGGACCGAGACTTGCCAAGCGGCCTTGGTTTACTACCGGTAGACCGCCTGTCAAGTTTCGTATCATTTGAATTTCGTTTGATACTCCAACGGTTAACCGAGGGACCAAAAAGGCCTCGTGTGTGTTGCAGCCCAACACCCCTCCAAGTTGGCCCAAAACCCACCAAAACCTTGTCCATCATCTAGAGCGCTCGATCATGATCGCGTAGCCGAAAATCGCACCTCATTTGGACTCTCCTATCTCCCTCTATGCCTATATAAAGACCCCCTCCTCCAAATTCGCGCATCCCCTTTCCCAAACCCTAAAAAATCGGATCTCGTTGCCGCCGGACATGTCCGGACGGAGCCGGACATGTCCGCGCCCCACGTGGATCCCCTTTCCCAATCAGAGCGCGCCACGTGGATCCGCGCCACCCGCCGCCGCAGAGGCCCGCGCGGCCCAGCGCCGGCCCCCGAGCCTGGTCGGCCGTCTTCCCGCGCCGCCCCACTCCTCCTTTGCCCGCGCCGCTGCCTTCTCCGTTGCGCCACCGCGGCGCCATTGCCGGCCGGCCGCGCCGAACGCTGCCTCCTCGCCGTCCTCCGCCGAGCGCCCTCCCCGACGCCGCTGTTCACCGGGGACACGCCACCGCACCGCGCCGCACTCCCCAGGAGCCCCTGGATCCGGTCCGCTCCCTCCCCGGCGCCGCCCCGCGACGAACGCCGGCCGCCGCAAGCTCCCGTCGCCAGCGAACCTCAGATCCGCCGCCGCTACAGTGCTCTTCGCCAGATCTGGATCGGGAGCTACAGTAAACCCTAACCGCGAGGTGGTGAATTTCTACTAAGTCCTCAAATTGTCAGATTCATTTGCTCATGTTCATCGCATCGTAACTCCTCATCCATAGCTCCGTTTTGGGCATATAGCATATCAAAATGTTCGACTCAGAGAGTACATCATTTCATCTCAGTGCATCATTTTCATTGGAGTTCATCTTGATGCCTGAAATGCTGTTAGAAGAGTGCTACTTGAGATATTTGTCAGATCTGCTGCTCCATTTAGATATTTGTCATTTTTGCCATGATTATTGTATGCATAATATGCCCCGGTGCTCTACATATGTTTTGTTAAGGGTTTTGCCATCTTTTCAGAGGTGCAACCTATGTATTTTTGTGATGTGTGTGGTGACTAGCACAAGCTTGCAAAGTGAGGCACTTGGTAATGCTGATTTCAGAGACTTAGCATTTCCACCAAGTCCTTGACCTGTTTATCTCATATGGCCTTATGTTCATGTTGTTTCCTAGTGATCCGTGCCTCTTTTGAGGATGATCAGTAAGGATGTTTTATTAATCTTGTAGTGCTCTATCCATCCATGTCTTTGTTTGAAATTATGGAGCACCCTAGCTTGAGTCAATCGAGCTCTACTTTTGCTATTTCGTGAATCTGGGCAGATTGTCTACTTGTTAGCGATTTTGCCGATGATGTTGTAGTTGATCTGTGCATGCTACGTTATTGTTCTTGCCATGTCTAGCTTGTATTTTGTGTATTCTTGATGGGTGTATGCTTAGTTTGCCATGACTTGCTCTGTAGTGAGTGCATCGAGGTCGTAAACATGCCTACTTGATATCTGTTTTCAGCATGCTCCAGTTTTCACTAAGTCTATGAACCGATTATGTTTTTGCCATGTTCACATGCTTGCAAATGTGTTTTCTGGTCCCTTTTGGCTCAAGGTCACTAAGGGACTTTTGTTAAGCTCTTTGAGTAGCTCCATGTCATGCTTTGCTTTGCCATGTTCAGGTCCTGTAGCATATAGTTTTCATGCTCCGAAGAGTGCTATCTGATCTGAAATTCCAGACAAGTGTTAATTTCACTAAGTCTGAAATCTGTTTACCATATGCATTTTTGCCATGCTTGTTTGAACCTGTTAATGGATGAATTGGTCATAGCTCAGTGCTAGACTTTTGTTAAGCATCACGAATGCACCCCTACCATGTATTTTGATGCCATGTTTGGGTGCTGTAGCATGTTCATCTTGTTGCTTTTAGTTGGCTATTTGCTGTAAATCGCAGATCGGGGTCATATTTGAATCGCTTGCCATTTCCAAACCGTAGCTCCGATTCCGGCATTCTTTATATCGTTTTCAAGCGATTTCATCTCATATTTCTAGTGGCACACTTGGATTTCCAAGTTGAGGTCAGGTTCATGCATTCCTTGTCAAATCTTGCATATGCATCGCATATTGCATCCCGCATAGCATACCATGTTTGCATCATATTGTTTGATCCTTGCACGTGGTTGATTGTGTCCTTGTTGCTTGTTTGTATTGTTTGGGTAGAGCCGGGAGACGAGTTCGCTAATGAGGAGCCCGTTGAGTTTGCTTTCGAGGATCCAGTCAACTCTGACAACTATGCAGGCAAGATGATCATACCCTCGAAATCACTACTATCTTTGCTTTGCTAGATGCTCACTCTTTTGCTATGCCAATGTTACGATGCCTACCACTTGTTTTCAAGCCTCCCAAATTGCCATGTCAAACCTCTAATCCACCATGTCCTAGCAAACCGTTGATTGGCTATGTTACCGCTTTGCTCAGCCCCTCTTATAGCGTTGCTAGTTGCAGGTGAAGATTGGATACCGTTCCTTGTTGGAACACTATTTTATTTGTTGGGATATCATCATATTTCCTTGTTATCTTAATGCATCTATATACTTGGTAAAGGGTGGAAGGCTCGGCCTCTCACCTAGTGTTTTGTTCCACTCTTGCCGCCCTAGTTTCTGTCATATCGTGTTATGTTCCCGGATTTTGCGTTCCTTACGCGGTTGGGTTATAATGGGAACCCCTTGATAGTTCACCTTGATTAAAGCTTTTCCAGCAATGCCCAACCTTGGTTTTACCATTTGCCTCCTAGCATCTTTTTCCCTTGGGTTTCCGGAGCCCGAGGGTCATCTTATTTAAACCCCCCCCCCCCGGGCCAGTGCTCCTCTGAGTGTCGGTCCACCTGTCAGCTGCGGGTGGCCACCAGGGGCAACTCTGGGCTGGCCTACCCGTACCTAAGACAATCTGAGTGTGCCCTGAGAAAGAGATATGTGCAGCTCCTATCGGGATATGTCGGCACATTCGGGCGGTGTTGCTGGTCTTGTTTTAACCTGTCGAAGTGTCTTGAAGAGCCGAGGTACCGAGTCTGATCGGAACATCTCGGGAGGAGGTCTATTCCTTCGTTGACCATGAGAGCTTGTCATGGGCTAAGTTGGGACTCCCCTGCAGGGATTTGAATTTTCGAAAGCCGTGCCCGCGGTTATGGGAAGATGGGAATTTGTTAATGTCCGGTTGTAGATAACTTGAACCTTAACTTATTTAAAATGAATCAACAGTGTGAGTTACCGTGATGGTCTCTTCTCGGCGGAGTCCGGGAAGTGAACACGGTGTTGGAGTAATGCTTGCCGCAGGATTTCTCTCTAGTTATTCGACTGCGCTTTGCCTTCTCTTCTCGCTCTCTTTTGCGAACAGGATAGCCACCATATATGCTAGTCGCTTGCTGCAGCTCCACACATATTTACCTTACCTTACCTATTAAGCTTAAATAGTCTTGATCGCGAGGGTGCGAGATTGCTGAGTCCCTGTGGCTCACAGATTACTATTACACCAGATGCAGGGCCTGATGATTCCGCTCCAGGTGACGCGCTTGAGCTCAAGTGGGAGTTCGACGAGGACTCTCAGCAATACTATGTTTCCTTTCCTGATGATCGATAGTGGTGCCCAGTTGGGGTGATCGGGACCATGTCGCATGTTGGGTTATCTTTTATTTTGGCGCCGTAGTCGGGCCATGAGTGTTTGGTTGATGTAATGCTATTTTATGTACTTGATTGATATGGCGAGTGTAAGCCAACTATGTTATCTCCCCTTTTATTATCTATATTACATGGGATGTTGTGATGATTGCCTGACTTGCGACATATGCCTTCAATGCGATTATGTCTCTAAGTCGTGCCTCAACACGTGGGAGCTATAGCCGCATCGAGGGTGTTACATAGATGCACAAAGGTAAAGCAAGGAGCCTATCATGGAGCGATATACCTTTTGATCCACCGCTTTACCATTGGGATCTATGTCAAGTTGGCACTTGGTGGGCATTGGAGTGGAAGCCGGCTTGACATCACTTAGCTTGAATCTTTTGAGCATGTCTTGAGTATATTTGGCTTGATTGATGAAGGTTCCTTCTCTTCTTTGCTTCACTTCGAACCCTAGAAAGAACATCAACTCTCCCATGGAAGACATCTTGAACTTTGAGGTCATGAGAGCGGCAAATTCCTCATTGAAAGCTTTGTTAGGGGAACCAAAGATGATATCATCAACATATAATTGGCACACAAACAACTCCCCTTTGACCTTCTTAGTAAAAAGAGTGGGGTCGATTAGCCCAACTTCAAAACCACGGTCTTGTAACAACTCGGTAAGGTGGTCATACCACGCACGTGGGGCTTGTTTAAGGCCATAGAGTGCCTTATCGAGTTGATACACATTATCGGGAAAGTAGGGATCCTCAAACCCGGGGGGTTGCTTGACATAAACCAATTCATTAATGGGACCATTAAGAAAAGCACTCTTCACATCCATTTGATGTAACTTAATGTTATGATGAGAAGCATAAGCAATCAACATGCGAATAGATTCAAGACGAGCAACGGGAGCAAATGTTTCACCATAGTCGATACCCTCGACTTGGGAGTAGCCTTGTGCTACCAAACAAGCCTTGTTGCGAATGATAATCCCATGGGCATCTTGCTTGTTCTTAAATATCCACTTGGTTCCAATGACATTGTGGTTCCCCGTCGGTCTTGGCACCAATCTCCGCACTTTGTTGCGCTCGAAATTGTTGAGTTCTTCATGCATGGCATTGAGCCAATCCGGATCTTCTAGCGCCTCATAGACCTTCTGGGATTCGACACAAGAGACAAACGCATGATGCTCACAATAGTTTGCTAATTGTCTACGGGTGCTTACCCCCTTTCTTAAGCTTCCAAGCACATTCGTCATGAGATGATCCTTGGTGGAGAGCTTGGAAGCAACCTTGGCGGCACGACACTCCAATTCCTCCTCGGGGGTGAGACGAGGAGTGGTCACTTGATCATCTTGAGCATCGTCTTGAGCTTGTTCTTGTTCTTGAACTTGCTCAGAGGAGAGAACTTGAACTTGGGCATCACTTGATGTGTCAACACCGTCTTGAGCGTGATTTTGCCCTTGGTCATGTTCTTGAGGATGAGGGCCTTCATGTTGTTCTTCGGAAGCGTGTGGGCCTTGGGTTGGTGATGGCTCCACTTGAGTGGAGCTTTGTCCTTCTCCTTCGGCCACAAGGGGTTCCTCAATGGGTAGGATAAAGCCAACACCCATTCTTCTTATGGCTTGGGGAGGAATTTCATCACCTACGTCACAAGTGCCACTTTGCTCCACTTGGGAGCCGTTATTCTCATCAAACTCCACGTTACATGTCTCCTCAATAAGTCCCGTGGATTTATTGAGGACACGGTAAGCATGAGAGTTTGTAGCATAACCAACAAATATGCCCTCATAAGCTCTAGCCTCAAATTTAGACAGCCGAACACCTTTCTTGAGAATGAAACACTTACACCCGAACACCCGGAAGTACTTGAGGTTGGGCTTGTTACCGGTGAGTATCTCATATGGAGTCTTGTTCAAGCCCTTGCGGAGGTAGAGCCGATTGGATGCATGACACGCGGTGTTGATGGCTTCGGCCCAAAAGTTGTACGGAGACTTGAACTCCGCCATCATGGTCCTTGTCGCATCCATCAACGTCCGGTTCTTCCTCTCCGCAACACCATTTTGTTGAGGGGTGTAAGGTGCGGAATATTGATGCTTGATCCCCTCATCACTAAGAAACTCATCCAAGGTGTAGTTCTTGAACTCGGTGCCGTTGTCACTTCTTATTGTCAAGATCTTTGCATTGTGTTGACTTGTGCTTCATTCGCAAAGTCAATGACGGTTTGTTGGGTCTCGCTCTTCCTCTTGAAGAAATACACCCAAGTGTATCTTGAGTAGTCATCCACAATCACCAAGCAATACTTCCTACCCCCAAGACTATTGAAGGATGGAGGCCCAAAGAGATCCATGTGAAGGAGCTCCAAAGGCCTCTTTGAGTAAATGATAGTCGTGGGAGGGCGAGCCTTCTCATGTAGCTTTCCTTCGATACAAGCACTGCAAGCACGATCTTTAGCAAAACTAACATTCATTAGTCCACGGACATGGTCCCCCTTGAGGATACTTTGCAAAGATCTCATATTGACATGGGCTAGACGGCGATGCCAAAGCCATCCCACATCAACTTTAGCCATTAGGCATGTCGCGGTCTTAGTGGGTCGCTCCGAAAAGTTAATCACATATAGAACGTTCTCGACATGCCCAACAAAGGCTACTTTAAGAGTCTTGCTCCACAAGAGGGCCATGGTATCAATATCAAAGAAAGTGGCAAAGCCCATGATTGCAAGTTGACGAACGGAAAGTAAATTGTATGCAAGGGACTCAACAAGCATGACCTTCTCGATCGTGAGATCATGAGAGATGACCACCTTGCCAAGTACCAATACCTTGGAGGATGAGGCGTCACCCCACTCGACATTGGTGGGCATAGATGGAATCTTGTGCATGTCCACCACCAAGTCCTTGCTTCCGGTCATATGATTTGTAGCTCCGCTATCGAGCAACCATGATCCCCCACCGGAAGCAAACACCTACAAGAGATTAATGCTTGGCTTTAGGTACCCATTTTGTAATGGGTCCTTTGATGTTAGTAACAAGGGTCTTTGGAACCCAAATAGACCATTCAATGTATTCATGAGGAGAACCAACAAATTTCACATAGACATGCCCATCACTAGCACGGCATAACACATAAGAAGGATTAAAGTCGCCGGCTTTGATGCGAGGAGTGGCATTGCCCTTTTTGACAACGCCACCCTTCGCATTGTTCTTCTTCTTCTCTTTGGAGGCACTTTCTCCCTCCTTCACAAAGGTTTGCATGAGAGGAGGAGGTCGTTTGATCTTGTCATTCTTCTTCTTGTTCTTGGAGACGGGCACGTACCCAACCCCTTCCTTGGCCACAACTCCCTTTTGGTTGATCAAGAGATCGTTGAGGTTCTTCTTGCCTTGTATGCAAGTCGCAAGACATCTCTCAAGTTGCCCCTTTAGCTTAGCGTTCTCCTCAACGAGATGCACATGCTCACAACACGGGTTAGTAGCATTTGCATTATCAATTAACATCATATGAGGAAAATTGGCTTTTTCCTTGGTTAGCTTTACTTGAAGTTGATCATGAGACTCTTTGAGGCTAGCATGAGCACCCTTCAAGACCTTGTGAGCCTTGTCAAGTAGATCAAACTCCTCTTTGAGTCTAGCAAGATCAACCTCAAGTTCGGCCTTCTCGGAGTTTAGCACATGAGAAACAATGAGGACATGATCATAATATTTATTTAACTTAGCATGATCAACGTTGTGTGACTCCTCAAGAGCCAAACAAAGACCACGCTCTTCCTCAAGAGCATTGGAAAGATCCAAAATCTCATCGGCATAGTCACGACTACGCCCTTCCATCTTAGTGATGGTGTCTTCGTGAGCCTCGATCATGTCATTGGCTTCACCAAGTTATTCCAAGAGAGCAACAAAGTGCTTCTTGGATTTTCCCTTGAGTTTGCCCATAAAGGCCTCAAACTCATTTGCCTCCACAGTAGCTCCCTCAAGTTCATTAATGCTATCCGTCGGAGAAGGATGATTAATGATGGTAGTTTTGATGTTGGGGGTTACCTTGTTGGTGGCTTTAGCCATGAGGCACTTGGCGGTGATGCTATTGGGTGAGTCGAAGAGAGACACCCATGGAGTCGTCGCAATGGCAACGGAAGCCATGGCAACTGACTCATCACCTTCATCATCGTCATCATCCTCATTGTACTCTTATTGTACCACCAATGCCTTGGGAGAAGTCTTCTTGGTGAAGTTGCTCTTGTTGGGGAACGACTTGGCCTTGTCCTTTCGGATGAGCTTGCCATCATTGTCTTCCTTCTTCTCATACGGGAACTCCACAACAAAATGACTCACGTTGCCACAATTATAGCAAGTCCTTACACGTTGCTTGCTCTTCGTGCCACTTGAGTTGTTTTTGCTAAAGTTTGGCCTCGAGTTTTTCTTGCTCCAAAATTGCCTTGAAGTGAGTGCCATGTGTTCATGATACGCATACTTTGTATCTTCGGGGTTGCTCTCCTCTTCTTCCTCTTCTTCTTCTTCAATGGTGAGCTTGGCCTTTAATGCAAGGTTAGGCTTCTTTGCCCTTTGAGAACGAAGCACCGCATTATCGATGGTCTTGTCCAAAATGTTCATGGCCACAAACTCATCCAACACTTTGCTTGAGGTCAAAGTGTGGAAGTCTAGTCTTTGACGAATGACGGAGGACATGGCCTTGTGGTAGGGCATCATTGCTTTGAGGAATTTGCTCTTGATCCAATTGTCATCTGTGTCCTTGCTCCTGTGATCTCGTAGTGAGACCGCGAGTTTGGTTACTCTCCGATAAAGCTCACGAGGTTCTTCATCTTCTTTCATTGCAAAATCATCGGCCTCATCTTGCACCACTTCATAGTTGGAGCGTTGAATGCTTGCGCTTCCCCGGTAGAGAGAGACAACACAATGCCATGCATCTTTGGCCAAGGCGAAGGGCCAAAGATGAGGTAGGTCTTCGGGTGGAACTGCATCTTGAATGATGAAGAGAGCATTCTCATTGAATTGATTATCCGCGGCTTCTCGAGGAGTGAAGTTGCTTGGATCATGCAGATAGAAACCTTCTTCAATGATTCTCCAAAGGTTAGTGTTCACATGATTTAAATGACATTTAAAGCGGTAAACCCAAGAATCAAAGTCCTCATTTTTCACAATCTTAGGGGGAGGACCGGCATGATTTAAATGAGTGGAAGGAACCGGTCCACCATAAACAAGTGGTGGTTCCACATGAGCAAAGATGCCAGTGCCATTTTTACCACTAGAAGAAGGAGTCTTTCACTACTAGCTTCCCCCTTATCGGAGATAGCATCTGTCACCTTGTCGGTGGGATCACCCACTTTCAACGGTGCAGTGGATAGTTTAAGCCCCTCAAGGAATTTAGTAAACATGCTTTCAACCTCCGTCATCATGGAGGTTTTCAATGTCTCCAAGGCCACATTGAACTCCTCACGAGAGACCGAGGTTCCCCCACTGCCCGTAGACGAGGTCAGATTCACATCAGAGTGTTCCTCCACACCGTCTATGGTATCAACCATACTCTTCGGGCGGTAAAGTCCTTAATAAAGAGACGAGGCTCTGATACCAATTGAAAGGATCGATATGGTTGACTAGAGTGGGGGTGAATAGGCAACTAACAATTTTTAGCTTTTCTTTAGCAATTTAAACTTTGCATCAAAGTAGGTTGTCTAGATATGCAACTAGGTGAGCAACCTATATGATGCAACAAGGATAGTAACACAAGCAAGCAAAAGATATGAAACAAATAAGCTTGCACAAGTAAAGGCATGAGATAACCAAGAGTGGAGATGGTGGAGACGAGGATGTGTTGCCGAAGTTCCTTCCCTTTGAGAGGAAGTACGTCTCCGTTGGAGCGGTGTGGAGGCACAATGCTCCCCAAGAAGCCACTAGGGACACCGTATTCTCCTCACGCCCTCACACAATGCGAGATGCCGTGATTCCACTATTGGTGCCCTTGGAGGCGGCGACCGAACCTTTACAAACAAGGTTGGGGCAATCTCCACAACTCAATTGGAGGCTCCCAAAGACACCACGAAGCTTCACCACAATGGACTATGGCTTCGCGGTGACCTCAACCGTCTAGGATGCTCAAACACCCAAGAGTAACAAGATCCGCAAGGGATTAGTGGGGGGAATCAAATTTCTCTTGGTGAAAGTGTGGATCGAGGCCTTCTCAACCACTCCCGAGCAAATCAACAAGTTTGATTGGCTAGGGAGTGAGATCGGGTGAAAATGGAGCTTAAAGCAATAATGGAGCTTGGGGTTGAAAGAGATAAGTCAACGGGGAAGAAGGGGACCCCTTATATAGTGTAGGACATAGATCCAACCGTTACCCACCAACCAGCCCGTGGCCAGCGGTACTACCACGCCAGGCCAGTGGTACTACCGCAGGGCCGCGCGGTACTACCGCTTGCTACCAAGCGGTATTACCGCACGTCTATGCGGTACTACTGTACTGGCCCGCGGTACTGCCGCAACCCCAGCGATAGTAAGGACAAAACTGACGCGCAGGGACTGAGGCGGTACTTCCGCAAGCGCGGTACTACCGCGCCTCCATGCGGTACTACCGCAAGGCAGAAATCCCCTAGCCAGGGGGGAGGAAACATTCGTGCCTACTTCTGCAAAGAAACGGAAGAAGAAAAAACCCGACACAGTAGTACTGCCGAGGGGCGGTACTACTGCCTGACAGCATAGCACGGTACTACCGCAGGGCGAAAGCGGTACTACCGCGGTAGGTGCGGATGTAAAAAATTACATCCGCCCCTACTACTACGACGGAGCGGTACTAGCCTGGTGGGCAACGGTAGTGCGGCTCCAGGGGAGCGGTACTACCGTGGGCACCTGCGGTACTACCGCGCCACTGTACGGTACTACCGCTGATGCCTATGGTACTACCGCTTTCCTGGGAGCAGTACTACCGCGACCCAACTCAGCAGCCAGAACTAGGGAGGCAAGAAAACGGAGGAAACTCCAAGAGAAGGACGGGAAAAGAAGGAGACGTGTACGTGATGATTCCACCCAAACCTTTCCAACGCAGACCCCCTCTTAATAATACAGCTTTCCTACGACTCAAGTCCACCAAAAAGAAACATAGAAAAGACGCCGTCTTCAACAGTCTTCGAGGGGCACCCAACCGTCTTGTGCCTAGCGATGAAATGGCTGGGATACTCAAGGCACACGATTAGTCCGCAAACGCGTTGTCATCAATCACCAAAACACCTTAGGGATAAATATGCCCTTACAGAGGTGGGACGAAAACAAACCAGACGAAAAAAACCAGCAAAATAAAACGGTTGAAAATGGTGGGACGGAAACAAATCGTACTATTCAATCAAGTCAGACATTAGGAGTAGAGATCACTGTTACCGTTACCGTTACTGCTGCTACTATTATCAAAACTATCATACTACTTTTCTACTGATCACATTGTCGCAGATAATTAATCTTCGGGTGTGGTTGAATTGAAAACTCAGCTGCTAATACCTTCAAATATTCTTTGGCTCCCCTTGTGTCGAATCTATAAATTTGGGTTTAATACTCTACCCTCGAAAACTGTTGCGATCCCCTATACTTGTGGGTTATCAAGGAGCTGCCTGACAAAGGTTATGTACGCGAATCTCTTAGTCCTTGTGTTGTTCCTATTATACTAGTGCTGAAAAAGGATGGTACATCACGTATGTGTGTTGATTGTAGAGGCATTAATAATATTACTATTCATTATCGTTATCCTATTCCTAGGCTAGATGATATGCTTGATGAATTGAGTGGCTCTACAATATTCTCCAAAGTTGATTTGCGTAGTGGATACCATCAAATTCGTATGAAATTGGGAGATGAATGGAGAACAACATTTAAAACTAAGTTTGAATTATATGAGTGGTTAGTCATGCCTTTGGGTTAACTAATGCACCTGGTACTTTTATGAGATTAATGGACGAAGTTTTATGTGCTTTCATTGGATGATTTGTGGTAGCCTATTTTTATGATATACTGATTTATAGCTGATCTTTCGAAGAATATTTGGAACATTCACGTGTTGTTTTATTGCTCTATGTGATGCACGTTTGGTTGGTAACCTTGGGAAGTGCATGTTTTGCACCGACCGAGTATCTTTTCTTGGCTATGTTGTTACTCCACGAGTAGTTGAAGTTGATCAAGCCAAGATTGAAGGTATTGAGAGTTCGCCGCAACCCCAAACCTTCACACAAGTGAGGAGTTTTCTTGACTCGCTGGTTTCTATAGGCGTTTTGTGAGACATTTCAGCATCATTGCTACACCTCTCAATGAACTGACAAAAGAAGGATGTGCCTTTTGTTTGGGGTACCGCACAGGAAGAAGCCTTCGCGTTATTGAAAGATAAGTTGACACATGCTCCTTTACTCCAACTTCCTGATTTTAATAAGACTTCTGAGCTTGAATTTGATGCTAGTGAGATTGGATTGGGAGGTGTGTTATTAGAAGATGGCAAACCTGTTGCATACTTTTCCGAAAAATTGAGTGGGCATAGTCTGAACTATTCTATTTATGATAAAGAATTATATGCTCTTGTGCGGACCTTAGAAACATGGCAACATTATTTATGGCCCAAAGAATTTGTTATACATTCTGATCAACAATCTTTGAGACACATTAAAAGTCAAGCAAAACTAAACCGTAGATATGCTAAATGGCTTGAATTCATTGAGACTTTCCCTTATCTCCACTCCTAAAGGAGAAGTCTCTGGTCGTGATGTTCCGTTTGGTGTTGTTTCGTTCATTCGCCTCCTCTCCCATCGATAGAAGGACTTCCCTTCCACCTCTCCTCCTGTTTTAACAAGAAAACAACTACAAAAACCTACGCACGAATGATCTTTCGCTCCCTTCCACGAACCATCCTCTCGATCTAGATACGCCGCCGCCACCACCCTCTCGCATCTCCCCCTCTCTCGATCTAGAGACCCCGCCGTCACCGCCAACAGTCCATCTCTCAGTACCGCCACCCTCTCCCTCTTAGTCGTTCCCCTGCCTCCCACGGCGACCCAGCAGCAGGCGTGGCGGCTGATATGCAGCGGGCGGCGTGAGAGCGGCGACCTACCGAAGATACGCGAGATAACTGCTGCGGCGACTAGCATCTGAGGCAGAGGTACGGTGTCCACTCCTCCCTTTGCATATTTTCTGGCAGAGTATAGAGGAGATTCAGATAGGATTGATGACCAGATTTTGTTTCCTGTGTGTGCAATGTTCGATTGTGTAGTTGTAACATCCCAAAATTTTAAATTTTGGAATGTTAATTATTTAAATAGGATTAAATAAAAACATGCTTGTGTTGCTTGTTATTAGTTAATTTTGACTAGGAATTTGAAACTTTCCCAATTATTCATTTGCATCTTGTTTTGGGTTTGAGAATATTCATAATATTTCCAATTCATATATGAGAGACGATGACATGACTTCCTCAATTAATAATATTTATGAATAATTGAATATTCTCTTATTTGGAATTTTGTTTATATTTAAAACAATCCAACTAAAAAATCTGAAGAGAGAAGGTAATATGACTCCTTCAATATTAATGAGTTGGATATGTTTTAAATGCTATTTGACTTTTTCTCAGGAATTCAGAAAATATTTGATGGAACATTTTATAGTTTCAAAGTAGAGTTTACTAAAATATTACAGGTATATTAAATAAATATTTGAGCTGAAATAAATGCTCACTATTTTCTATATTAGTGTATACATTTTTTTGAGTGTTCTCGTATTTTGTTTTAGGATGTAAATATGCATCTATCTCGCCATATTCTCTTTCTGGTGTTTGTTTAAGGAAAAAAAACTAAGCCTATTCTATTCTATAAGCCCAGCCTGACCACAGCCACGACCCATGTCCTATCCACCGCACGCGCCCGGGGTGCTCTTAATCAGCGCTGCATGCGCTGGTTGGCGATACCGGCGCTCGCTAGCGACGCCTGGCGGGCCGGCCCATTGTTCGCACACGAATACGTCACCGTGTACCCTCGACACCAGGGGTGATGCACCGCAGCTCACGTCGAAGGAGACCCGTCTGGAAGCGCGGTACGCAAGCAATCCGGCGGGTGCTTTTAAGGACCCGAAACCCCACACGCCCGGGAGGGACCCCGTCAGGGCGCGCAGCAGCTATGGGCTGCCCTAGGTCGACCTGATCGCCCCTAGGGCCTCGAGGTTCGCCGCCCTGCAACAAGAAGAACAAACAAAGAACGAGGAAAAAGAAGAACTAGGGTTAGGGAGAAAAGATAAAGGATAAAAAGTGGTAGATGATTTGATCAATTGTGTGTTGTTCAATCGGCCGTCACCCCTTAGATATATAAGAGGTGACTGGACTTCCCGTTCAAGGAAAAGACTTGGATTCACGTCCAAAACCCTAGTCAAATTCAGATTGGTTTTATCCGAACTTTTCAAAACTGATCGGTTTAAACTAGCTGCACCTTGCGGGTCTTTTTTGTGGTGGTAAATCATCTCGGATGAAAACGAGCCCAAAAACAATCTTGATCGTTTCGACGAGACGAACAACTTTCATGTTGAAGGTTTTTTGATCAGAGATCGTCTTGAGGGTTAAATCGGTCGCACGAAACAGACTATTCCCTCGCGCTACCCATCAGACATGTATCTGGTGGGGCGCGCCACATCTCGCCTCGTGACAGGGCTGCACTCCGGTTGCTCTAACTTTTGCATACGAACTCGGATTTGGACAATTTTTATATCAAAATCGATCGTTTCAACGAGACGAAGACAACCCGTATACATCATTTTTTCATTTGAGGTCGTCTTGGGGGCCTAATAGGCCAAACTGTACTCTAAATATAAGATCTTAGTATTTTGAGCATAGTTTCGATCTTCGAGATGAAATCGGACGATGATGACCCAAATTTCAATGATGTTCATATCAATAATACGAAACTCTTCAATGTAGATCATTTCTCCATTTGAGGCCATCTTAAATAAGTTCTTAACCGTGCCAAAATCTGGTGTCAACATCCACCAACCGAATCAATAAAGAAAATGCGAAAAAAATATGATACATGATTACTGGGATTCGAACACAGCACCTATAACCACTCGAACCTTGACGCAACAACCATCAAACCATCCTGTCACCCCTTATAAGAGGTGACTGGACTTCCCGTTCAAGGAAAAGGCTTGGATTCACGTCCAAAACCCTAGTCAAATTCAGATTGGTTTTATCCGAACTTTTCAAAACTGGTCGGTTTAAACTAGCTGCACCTTGCGGGTCTTTTTTGTGGTGGTAAATCATCTTGGATGAAAACGAGCCCAAAAACAATCTTGATCGTTTCGACGAGACGAACAACTTTCATGTTGAAGGTTTTTTGATCAGAGATCATCTTGAGGGTTAAATCGGTCGCACGAAACAGACTATTCCCTCGCGCTACCCATCAGACATGTATCTGGTGGGGCGCGCCACATCTCGCCTCGTGACAGGGCTGCACTCCGGTTGCTCTAACTTTTGCATACGAACTCGGATTTGGACAATTTTTATATCAAAATCGATCGTTTCAACGAGACGAAGACAACCCGTATACATCATTTTTTTCATTTGAGGTCGTCTTGGGGGCCTAATAGGCCAAACTGTACTCTGAATATAAGATCTTAGTATTTTGAGCATAGTTTCGATCTTCGAGATGAAATCGGACGACGATGGCCCAAATTTCAATGATGTTCATATCAATAATACGGAACTCTTCAATGTAGATCATTTCTCCATTTGAGGCCATCTTAAATAAGTTCTTAACCGTGCCAAAATCTGGTGTCAACATCCACCAACCGAATCAATAAAGAAAATGCGAAAAAAAATATGATCCATGATTACTAGGATTCGAACACATCACCTATAACCACTCGAACCTTGACGCAACAACCATCAAACCATCCTGGCACTCTTGTATAAAGATAGAAACCAGTCCTAGTTATTGTTTTCTTTAGTAAAGCGTTGACGTATAACTGGGCTCGGGTATTTCCTATTTGGCGCTACAGGCGCCGGTTATTTCTGTTTCTGCAAACCTGCGCCTGCAGTAGCGATAACTGGGTCGGCCCATCTTTCCATATTTTTTTCTGTTGGAAACAAAAAAAGAGACGCCCGTTCTGATTCGGGGAGATTCGATGGGGCGACCTCAGGGCCGTTGGCAAGCTGAGCTAACCAACTCACCATGTTGCCTTAGCTGCACAACTAATGCTTCTTCCTCCTTTTCTTCTTAAGTGTTTTCCATTTCCTTTTTCAATTAATTTTTTATTTTTCATTTTTTCGTATTTCTTTTTTATTCGCAACGGTTTTTGTTCTCCCTTTTCGTTTTCTTCTTTTTTATTCAGAATGGTTTTGTTTTATTTTTCATTCTCTTTTTTTAGCTAATATGAATGAACTGTTTTTTTCAAAAAATTGATGAACTCTTTTTCAAAATCATTGAACTCTTTTCAAAATCTATGAACTCTTTTTAAAACCGATGACCTCTTTTTTAGAATTGATGAACTTTTTTGCAGTCTATGATTTGTTTTTCAAAATCAATGATTTTTTTTGAAACTCAATGGACTTCTTTGAAAATGGATGAACTTTACAAAAATTCAATGAACTCTTTTGAAAATTGATGAACTTTTTTCAAAATCGATGAACTCTTTAAAAAACGATGAACTTTTTTTGATGACCATGATTTTTCTTTCAAAATTGATCAACTTGTTTCAAAATCTTTGAACTCTTTTTCAAATCGATGAACTTTTTTTGAAAATTGATGAACTTTTTTGAAAATGGCTGAAGTGTATAAAAAATCGACGAACTATTTTCAAAATTGATGAACTCTTTTTCAAAATCAACTAACTTTTTTAATAATCATTGAACATTTTTTCAAAATCGATGCACTTTTTTCCAAAATCGATGATGTTTTTTCAAAATTGTTGAACATTTATTAAAAACAGGTAACTTTTTTCAAAATCAATGATTTTTTTGAAAATTAATTATTTAAGAAAATACCATGAACTTTTCTAAAATCGGTGATCTTTTTCCCAAAAAAATCTTTTCAAAAAGGCTTATGTTGGTTATAAGACAATGCTTTACTAAAGAAAACATTAAATAGGACGGGTTTTTATCCTTTTGCAAGGGTGCCAGGATGGTCTGATGGTTGTTGCATAAAGTTTGAGTGGTTAGGTGTTGTGTTCAAATCCCAGTAATCACATATCATTATTCTTTTTGTTTTTTCGTGTTTTCCTTATTGATTCAGTTGTTGGAGCGCTCCTTCAGGAGGAGAGAATTCCTTAATTAACACCGTCTCCAAATTTGTTGCCTTATTTGACATTAAAAACTTTTTTCTTCCTTATTTAACACCGAGTCTAAATTTTATATCCTTTATAACACCATCGTCCATTTTAAGTCTTAGTGATGTTAAATGACACATGAAAAAACCTATTTGCCCCTCAAATCATATGTGATCAAATTTTTATGCGTATATGTGTATCCGGCCAACTCGTTTTGTGCCTCGGTCCCTGCCTTGACCGTGTTGTAGCCAAGTGCTTTCCGGCGTACAAGCGTACGAGGCTAGCTTGAGTTTTTGTTACTCTGTACACAATCGATTTTGTGCACGTACACACCAAGAAACAAGCAAGCAGACAGATGGGTCGATTCTAGTTGGACATGTGCTGCTATACGTACTGGACGAAGCTAGCTAAGCAGCCGATCTCTCGCTTGATTGATTCTACGTTGGCTGGCTAGCTAACCAAGTTAGCGATATTATCACGGAGACTATACACAAACACACGAGGCCGTTGATGGCCACATGATCGTGTCAGCTTTGTTTATTTTCTTTTGTTTAATATATCAACTCTATTAACTTACTGATTTGTTGTATACTGCTATCAATTGTGTACAGACACTAACTATTTTCACACACAAAAATGTAAAAGCACTGACATTATATTAACCACATCCAAACATAGTCGCATGATGAAGCTAAACTACCACATAACAATTTTAATCACAAATCACATTAAGAGCAAATAGGTCTTTTCAGGTGCCGTTAAGGCTTAAAATGGATAAAAATGTCGTAAAGGACATAAAATTTAGACACGATGTTAGATAGGGAAGAAAAAGGTTTTCGGTGTCAAATAGGGAAACAACATTTAAAACAGTGTCATATAAGGAATTTTCTCCCTTCAGGAGTCTCGCAACGATCAGCGCCACTTGGCGCGTTCTCAGCCACTCACCATGAGTCGCGCTCTGGGCGCTCCCTTCAGATTATATATTTTTATTTTTGCGTACGCGTTTTCGGCTATTTAAGCGGTTTTTTTTTCTGTTTTTTTCGACGTTTTGGTTTTCCACTGGTCTTTCTTACCTTTTCGATAAAAAATTGAATTTTGTTTGCCCGAAAAAACATGTTTTCTTTTTTTTCCTTTCGCGAGAATCACGGTTTTGCTTCCGTGAGAGGCACGGTTTTGCTTTTGCGAGTGTCACGACCGTGCCTCTTAGAAACAGGAAAAAACAAGTTTTATTTTTTTTCCTTTCGCGAGAGTGACGGTTTTGCTTCCGCGAGAGGCACGGTTGTGCTTTCGCGAGAGTCATGGTTGTGCCTCTCGGAAATGAAAAAACATGTTTTTTCTTTCTTTCGCGAGAGTCTCGGTTTTGCTTCCGCGAGAGGCACGGGTGTGCTTTCGCGAGAGTCACGGCCGTGCCTCTCGAAGACGAAAAAAACGTGTTTTCTGTTTTTTTCCTTTCGCAAGAGTTACGGTTTTGCTTCCGCGAAAGTTACAGTTGTGCTTTCACGAGAGTCATGGTCGTGCCTCTCGGAAACAGAAAAATGTGTTTCCTATTTTTTTTTCGTTTTACGAGAGTCACGGTTTTGCTTTCACGAGAGGCACGGGTGTGCTTTCGCGAGAGTCACGGCCGTGCCTCCTCGGAAATGGAAATAACGTGTTTTCTCTTTTTTTTTTTGCCTTTCCGAGAGTTATGGTTTTGCTTCCGCGAGAGACACGGTTGTGATTTCTTGAGAGGCACGGGCATGCCTCTTTATGAAAAGGAAAAAAACTCATGCTCCTAATTCGGTTTTTTCATGAAAAAAGAAGTTCGTCAAAATCTATCAATATGAGATCTAGTTTTAAAAATCTCAACGCAAGTAATCCAACGGTGAAAGCTGTTCGAGATTTAGACACACGGTTTAAGAGATAAAATGTTTTAAATAAATGAATCTATGAAAAAAAAAACTCCTAAATTGTGACAAGTGACGTGCTGCATGTACGCCACTTATTACAATCTCAAAAGTTGAAGTAATCTTTATAACGAGTACTCCCAACTAGTGACTTCGCTTACTAGGAATACCCAGGCGCCCACGCACGCGACTCAGCGCAGCAATCGGCCCAGCATCGCCAACAGGCCACAGCCCGTTCCACCTCTCTTTGTTTTTTTCCTCTCTCTCTCTCTTCCTATGATAGTTGGACCCCAACTTACCTTCTTCCACCCCTCCATCTGTCTCCTGTTCGTGCACGACAGCGCCGCCACGCCCAGACCGGTCTCCAGGCGATTCGAGCGACCCCGAACCCCTCGCTCCAATCTGTGGGCATCGCGTGATCCAGCTCCTTCCTCTTGCCCAATTCCCGAGGCTTCCGCTCGAGTTCGTCCCTAGAATCGAGTAAACGGACCCCGTGGATCCCCGCCGCCTAAAGCTCCTTCTCCGACGAATCTCACCGCTGCTAGTAAGCTTCGGTCCTCACGGAGCCTCTCAATGACTTCACCGTGACCTCACTCACCTCCCTCACCTCTTAATTAACCCAGGGGCACACCATATCGATCTCCCAAGGATCAACAGGAGCTCGCCATCGCCGGCTTCCATTCAACCATTCGCCACTGTTGTTGTGGGACGCCACAGCCTATACAGACAATTCCTTCCTCACCACCGCACCCTGAAGCGCACCTCCATCAACTTGTACTTCTCTGAGGACCCCGGGAGGCGAAGCCAGCGTCCACCCAAGCCGCGCCGACATGTTCTGTTCTTTTCCGGTGAGCTTCGTGCTACGTCCGATTTGTTTTAGATGGCTAGGATTAGTTATGTGTTTTTTTTTCAAACTGTTTTCGCTTAGAATTTGGCCGTCCGCTAATTTAGTTCGGCAGCAGACATTTTAGAGCCACTAGTATTTTGCCACGTGGCCACATGCTATAGTAGCCACACGGTTCAGTCTCCTTTTGGGCAGATTTTTATTCAAATTTTGTTTTGTTATATTTTCAGTTTTGTAAATCCAAATCTATCGGTTTTTTTCAAATTTAAATTTGTTCAAATTTGAATACAACCTTCCGGAGGCAATATCTTGAAAACCGTATATCCTATTCAGTTGATTCTTTTTGCCTACGAACACTTGTACCAAACACTTGCTGCTCATATCGTGTACACTTAATATTCGATATTTTTTTACCTATTTTGAATTCAAATTTGATTCAATCTTTGTTCCATTATAACTTGGATTGTAATGCTCTTATTCAATTCTTTCTTTTTGCAGATGAACACCTATGTCATATGCTTTCCATTCAACATGTTTGTTGTTTACCATATAAGTTTGAGCCTATTCTATATTGTCTCAAATATAGTCCTATATAGAAATCCTTCCATATCAATTAACTCTTTCAAGTTCATCTCCGTCACCCTATCACCTTATAGCACCATGCACACCAATACTATATATTAAGCCTATATGTATTATTCTTGTTCAACCTTGCCATATTTATTTTGTTGTTCTTTTGGTTCTTCTATATGGCATGGTTATTGACTTAGATTCTTTCATTTGCGATAGATTGCTCGGAGCATGACGAGTAGAATTATTAGGAATTGTGAGTGCGACGAACTTCATCAAACGTACATGCAAGTTACACCTGGATCATCCTTTATCCTATTATTTTTCTATGCATGTAGTTCTATATCACATACCACATTATGCATGTGTAGGAATATTATGGTACTATGATATTGCCATTGAGTTTCAGCTTAGTGTGGCCTTATTGTAGATCGTGGCAGTGTATTCTTGTTATGCTATGTAGACGGGGATTGGTTCGTGTATTCATCGAGTTTATGTGAGGACTATATATAATATAACTTGAGTAAAAACATAATATTTAACTCACCTCTGTGAGGAAGTGGTATTGCATGGTGTTGAGGAAAGGCATCATGGGGTCTTGCACCTTTTCTAAGGCCATGCACCCATGAGAGTGCACCCTAAGTGGAATGTCGCCCAGGTTCAAAAGGATCAGACAGACTTAGTGACTAGTAGCTTCCATATGCGGCCACTGGCTATATGGGCTCTGCCTTAGTTGACCAGTTGTTCGAACCCTTGCCTAGACAATGTCGACAGATGTAGCGTATATAGGTGGGATGTGGCCGTCAGGTGGTTAAGAGAAGGTAAAGTGTACTGAACTCTGCAAAGTATTAAAACTAATCATGATTAGTTGTGCCCCCGGTTATGGGCAAATTTGAGCCACTATGCCATTACTATTATTGGATGATCTTGACAGATGATACTTTAATAAAATCTGAGTGGGAAACTTAATAATGGGGATATGTTGGTATTGGATTACCCAATTCAACCATATGTGTTAATTGTAGTAAGAAAAAATAAAATTTGATTATTATCCTATGTAGTTATCAGGGAAAAAATAGCTTTTCTGCAAAACAACCACTACATTATCCTCTCGATATACCTTACATATAGATATATGTCTCTTATATCATTCCTTGTGTGACTTGCCAATACATTCAAAGTATTGACCCATCGTGGCTGCAACGTTTCATGTTGCAGATTTTAGACGACGAGTGACTGATACGATGTAGGGTTACCATGTCTATACTTGACATTTGCCTGTGGTGTTGATGGACTTCATGGAGTTTTTATTTGCTTTTCCGCTGTGTTTTGTTTGTAAGCTAGCCTTGGGCTATGCAGGTATGTAACATTTAAATTCTGGATCTACGATGTAATATTATGACATCACTACAAAAAATACACTTCTGTGATGATACGTGTTACGTTTTCTGTCATGCATGTACATCCATGACGATTTTATGATAGAATCAAGATAGTCATACATGTGCTGTCGTAGAAGTGTTCCATGACATTACCAAAATTATCATCACGGATGTGTCCACTTCCATGATGATAAATGGCGCGTCATGGAAGTGCTTTTGTCAAGGGTGACTGACACGTGGCATCCACCGTAACGGGTCGCCGTTAAGCTATCGGGTCCAGTTTTAGATCCGATAACCCGCTAACAGCCCGGACCAATGAGGATTTTCCACGTGTAAAATTCTCATTGGCCAGAGGAAACACGTGTTGGCTCACCGTTGGGACATATGTCATCCATCCATTGGACAGGAGGCACCTATGATACGTCGACACGTGGAACGGCCCAACAGAGACCCATTTCGGTGAAAAGGCCGGCCCGTTTGACTTGGTCAAAAGGTAATGGGCCGGCCCATGAAAAGCTTACTAACGACATGTTCGCATATAGCCCATTTATGGCCCACTAACTCACTGCCCGTTACGACCTATCGGAATTAAGCCCAGTAGCTTCATCTGGGCCGTCCAATATGATTCCAGCCCCTTGTAACATCCAGCCCATGTATGGCCCATGATGTCTTTCGGCCCATACGAGGCCATTTGTAACTCTTGGCCCATTAATGGCCTGTGGTGAATCTGGCCCGCAATGAACAATGTACCGCTTTATACCCATTAACGACCCATTATTCCATTGGGTTGTTTCCAACCCGTGTTATATTTCGGCCTTCTCAGGGCCCATTTATTCTTGGGCTTATTTCCAGCATTCAGTTACTTACGGCCCGTTACTGGCCTTTTCTGCTTGTGGGCCAAATTTAGCCCGTGGTTACAATCGGCCCATTTGCGGCCCGTTAATCCGTTGGGCCGTTTTCATAGCGTCATCAAATACGGCCGATTAACGATGGCCCGTTATTGTCGGTCCATGAATGAACGATTCCAAATCTAGCCCGTTTACGGCCCATAATGCAGTCTGTTATTGGCCCATGTTTGGCCGATCGATCATATACCCCGTAGAAGGCCCATTGATGCTACGGCCCGTAGAAGGCCCATTGTTTCTACGGCCCATAGAAGGCCCATTGTTTCTACGGCTCGTAGGAGGCCCATGGTAACTACAGCAAATATGTAGCCCATGGTTATTGTGGCCTAGTTTTAAAAAATAGGTTATTGCGCCCACTAGCAAAATGGGAAAAAGAACTGCACTGATTACAAGCAAAAAATAAACAAGACAACAAGGAAATAAATAAGCAAGCAACTTACACTAGGCTATCATGGCTATTACACATATTACATTCACCGGCATCAAAGTTCACCACCAGTGCAAATATAGGTAACAAAGCAGTATATCATGTACACTAGTTGTCAAAGTTGGCGACTAGTGCAAATAAACGCCGCAACAAAACAAGTCCAGAACTGAAACCACTTCAGAAGAGCTCAAGAAACAATATCCTGGGTACCCATAATACTGGCAAGATGCTTAGCAAGCTTAGTAATTTTCTCTTGTTTGGCACTTAAATGCTCCAGCACTTGCTGTTGCACCAGAAAGTATGCATCTGAATTCTGCAGGGACTTCCTCAGTCCTTCGGCTTCCTATCGCATAATATCTGATCGATGTCTTTCAACTTGAAGTTGAGAATCAAGAAGCCAAACTAATTCAGGCAGCAAGTTCGAAGAGCTGGTGCCAGCAGTAGTAGCCAGTAACTCGAACACTACATCAAGATAGGACTTTGGGGTTGTCTCAGTGTCTTCAATATAGTTTTTATCAGCTTTCTTGTAGACCAACAGGGATGTCTCATTATCTTGAACCTTATCTGCATTACTTCCTTTACCATTGCATAACGGGGTACTCTTCTCCAATATTTTATCCGCGTTCTAAAAGAGAAACAAACAAACACATCACAGGTTTACCATGTTGTATATGAAACTCATTTTCGTAAACCAGTTCAGTAGTAAGGTGGACATGATAACAGCATGAAACAAATATATATCTATGTAGAATGGTCACTGTATGGTCTATATCATTCTAGTTTATGTTGCCAAATCAAGATAGAGACAGTTCAAATCATATCTATTTAAGATAAAGTAGCATAGACAGAATATAAGTGTGGGAAACTACACAACAGTAACAACACTTGTAATGTGCATGGCACGAGAACATAACTGTTTATTCAATTGAAACTTAAATCAACATAGAGCAAGTTACAACAGCAAACACATTAAAGAAATAGGTTTAAAACATACCTATTGCGCCATTGGAGTTTCAGTTGCATCCTTCAAATTTGAAATTAGTTGGTATGAGTAAATACAGTGATGCAAGAGCAAACCCATAGCTATGGAACCTGACCTGAGAACCATTCTTCTTCTGCTTTAAGCGTTGACTTGGGGTTCGGAGTGGTGGTCCTCGTGCTTTGGGCACTGCAGTTGCCTTACTAACTGCTCGTGTTTGGGTGCTCTGTGGTGGAGACAGTGTTGGGTCATCTGGAACTGGGTTACTATCTGATGGGGTTGGGGTTAGAAGGGGTGTAGTTGGTTCTCTGTCCAACTGGGTAGGGGTACATGCTACCTCTTGAGCACTGCGTTGGATTTCCTTGAAGAGGAAAGGATGATGCACCAAAGTAACATAAGTATTTCCCCCAGTTTTTGAGAACCAAGGTATCTATCCAGTAGGAGGCTACGCGCGAGTCCCTCGTACCTGCACAAAACAAATAACTCCTCGCAACCAACGCAATAAGGGGTTGTAAATCCCTTCACGGTCACTTACGAGAGTGAGATCTGATAGATATGATAAGATATTATTTTTGGTATTTTTGTGATAAAGATGCAAAGTAAAATAAAAGCAAAGTAAAAATCAAAGGAAATAACTAAGTATTGGAAGATTAATATGATGAAGATAGACCCGGGGGCCATAGGTTTCACTAGTGGCTTCTCTCAAGAGCATAAGTATTTTACGGTGGGTGAACGAATTACTGTTGAGCAATTGACAGAATTGAGCATAGTTATGAGAATATCTAGGTATGATCATGTATATAGGCATCACGTCCGAGACAAGTAGACCGACTCCTGCCTGCATCTACTACTATTACTCCACTCATCGACCGCTATCCAGCATGCATCTAGAGTATTAAGTTCATGAAAACAGAGTAACACCTTAAGCAAGATGACATGATGTAGGGGGATAAATTCATGCAATATGATAAAAAAACCCATCTTGTTATCCTCGATGTCAACAATACAATACGTGCCTTGCTGCCCCTACTGTCACTGGGAAAGGACACCACACGATTGAACCCAAAGCTAAGCACTTCTCCCATTGCAAGAAAGATCAATCTAGTAGGCCAAACCAAACTGATAATTCAAAGAGACTTGCAAAGATAACCAATCATACATAAAAGAATTCAGAGAATATTCAAATATTGTTCATAGATAATCCTGATCATAAACCCACAATTCATCGGTCTCAACAAACACACCACAAAAAGAAGATTACATCGAATAGATCTCCACAAAAGAGGGTGAGAACATTGTATTGAGATCCAAAAAGAGAGAAGAAGCCATCTAGCTAATAGCTATGGACCCGAAGGTCTGAGGTAAACTACTCACACTTCATCGGAGGGCTATGGTGTTGATGTGGAAGCCCTCCGTGATGGATGCCCCCTCCAGCGGAGCTCCGGAACAGGCCCAAGATGGGATCTCGTGGATACAGAAAGTTACGGCGGTGGAATTAGGGTTTTGGCTCCATATCTGACCATTTGGGGGTACGTAGGTATATATAGGAGGAAGGAGTACGTCGGTGGAGCAACATGGGGCCCACGAGGGTGGAGGGCACGCCTGGGGGGGGGGTAGGCGCGCCCCCCTACCTCGTGGCCTCCTCCTTTATTTCTTGACGTAGGGTCCAAGTCTCCTGGATCATGTTCGGTGAGAAAATCACGTTCCCGAAGGTTTCATTCCGTTTGGACTCCGTTTGATATTCCTTTTCTTCGAAACCCTAAAATAGGCAAAAAAAAATAGCAATTCTGGGCTGGGCCTCCGGTTAATAGGTTAGTCCCAAAAATAATATAAAAGTGGATAATAAAGCCCAATAATGTCCAAAATAGTAGATAATATAGCATGGAGCAATCAAAAATTATAGATACATTGGAGACGTATCAAGCATCCCCAAGCTTAATTCCTGCTCGTCCTCGAGTAGGTAAATGATAAAAACAAATTTTTTGATGCGGAGTGCTACTTGGCATAATTTTAATGTAATTCTTCTTAATTGTGGTATGAATATTCAGATCCGAAAGATTCAAGATAAAATTTCATATTGACATAAAAATAATAATACTTCAAGCATACTAACTAAGCAATTATGTCTTCTCAAAATAACATGGCCAAAGAAAGTTCATCCCTACAAAATCATATAGTTTAGTCATGCTCCATTTTCGTCACACAAGAATGCTCTCATCATGCACAACCCCGATGACAAGCCAAGCAATTGTTTCATACTTTAGTAATCTCAAAACTATAAAATTTCACGCAATATATGAGCGCGAGCCATGGACATAGCACTATGGGCGGAATAGAATATGATGATGGGGGTTATGTGGAGAAGAAAAAAAGGAGAAAGTCTCACATCAATGAGGCTAATCAATGGGCTATGGAGATGCCCATCGATTGATGTTAATGAAAGGAGTAGGGATTGCCATGCAACAGATGCACTAGAGCTATAAATGTACGAAAGCTCAACAAAAGAAACTAAGTGGGTGTGCATCCAACTTGCTTGCTCACGAAGACCTAGGGCACTTGAGGAGGCCCATTATTGGAATATACAAGCCAAGTTCTATAATGAAAAATTCCCACTAGTATATGAAAGTGAAAAAACAAAAGACTCTCTATCATGAAGATTATGGTGCTACTTTGAAGCACAAGTGTGGCAAAGTGAAAGTGCATTATATCGACTAGAGGGGGGTGAATAGGCGATTTTTATGAAATTCTTCACTGAGGAATTTGTCGGTGAGGAAATTCCTTAGTGAAGAACTACTAGCAGCAGAATAAGTACTCACAAGTAAACATAACTCAAGACAAGCATGGTCATCATGATGAAATGAAGACAAGCACAGAGTACTGAAAGCGTAATCACAGGATAACACATGATGAAGACAAACAGACTGAAGAAATTGAACTGAGGAAATTGAGAAAGTCTTCAGTCAAAGTCTTCAAACACAGATAAGAACAAGCGTACAACACAGTTATGAGGAAATGAAAGAGTTGAGGAAATAGAACCAGTAAGCTTGGTGAAGACAATGATTTGGTAGACCAGTTCCAACTGCTGTCTTAGTTGTACGTCTGGTTGGAGCGGCTGAGTATTTAAACTCGAGGACACACAGTCCCGGACACCCAGTCCTGAGCACGCAGCTCAGGACACCAAGTCCTCACCGTATTCTCCTTGAGCTAAGGTCACACAGACCTCGCCCAATCACTCATGGTAAGTCTTCAGGCGACTTCCAAACCCTCACAAACTTGGTCACTCGGCGATCCACAATTCCTCTTGGATGCTCTAGACCATGACGCCTAACCATCTGGAAGAAGCACAATCTTCAAAGGTAACAAGCGTTGGATCCACGCAGGATCAATCTCTTTAGTGATGCTCAATCACTTGGTGTTTGTAGGTGTTTGGGTTTGGGTTTTTCCTCACTTGATGATTTTCGCTCAAAGTCCTCGGAGGATGGGTTGCTCTCAAATGACAAGTGTCAGTTTCTCTCGGAGCAGCCAACCAGCTAGTGGTTGTAGGGGGCGGCTATTTATAGCCTAGGGAGCAGCCCGACATGATAAGACAAAAATGCCCTTTAATGATATGACCGTTAGGTGGATAGATATTTTGGGACAGCTGGCACATAGCACATCAATGGTCGGAATTTTGAGTAGAAAAATCCTCAGGGCTATCATGTTCCTCACTGTGTAGACAATCCGCACTGGCGAATTTCTAACTCCTCAGTCAGAACAAATTCCTCAGAGACCAGAAGAACTTCGCCTCTATCACTGAATAATATGACTGGACTGTATGAGATTTCCAATGGCTTCACTCGAAGGGATTGGTAGGTATAGGATATTGAGTTGAGCATCACATGGAAATTTTTCCTTAGTATTTCCTTGACCCCCTTTAACAGTACGGTGTTTCCTATGACTCAAGAAAGAGCAAATGAAACTACGGAAACAAAATTCTTCACGCTTCATGTTCCTCGAATGAATACCAAGTCTTCACGGTCACACCAATTTCTTCACTTTCAAAGTCTTCAGAAAGTCTTTAGAAATCCAAAGTCTTCAGTCGAAGAACTTCATTTTTAGGGGTCGACTTTCTCTGTAAATATTAAACTCCACATAGACTTATAGACCTGTGTACACTCACAAACGCATTAGTCCCTTAACCTATAAGTCTTCAATACACCAAAATCACTAAGGGGCACTAGATGCACTTACAATCTCCCCCTTTTTGGTGATTGATGACAATATAGGTTAAGTTTTCAACGGAGATAAACATATGAAGTGTAAATACTGATATTGAGGAATTTGATTGCAAGATATAGAAGAACTCCCCCTGAAGATGTGCATAGTGAGGAATTTGCTTTTGAAGCAATGCACACTTCAAGAGTTGAATCATGGAGATCTCCCTCTATATCTTGTAATTCATACACGCATTTGACATATAATAGTGAAGAATTTGAAATGCATGATGAAATATGGTGACTGATGTAATTCAGCATGCATGCATTAGCATATATGAGGAATAAGCATGCAGAAAAACATATCAGAAGAATCAGAGCACCATCGGGTTTAAGTTTACAACTCGATCCAATAAAGTCTCAGAAGAACGAGAGTTGTAACTTAACAAAAAACGCCCATATAGAAAGACCTGGTTGAAGACTAACTCAAAATTCTCCCCCTTTGTCATCAAATGACCAAAAGGATTGAATATGAGGACTAACGCCCCTGAAGAATATCAAGTTGATGAAGGAGCGCCAGCGTTGTTGGGGTCGTTTGTTGTAGTAGGGCCTGTCGCAGTGTCGTCCAAGTCTTCATTCTCATCAGTGTCACGCGATGAAGAAAATGAGCTGGCCACCAGAGAAGGAACCTTGACCTTCTTGAATTTCTTCGGTGGAGGTGCAGACCAGTCAAAATCTTCCTTGAGACCCATTTTCTTCAGATGTGACAGTATTGCCCAGGTGCGACCGAAAACTTCATGGAGGTAGTAATGGTTTTTCTTCACTGCATTGTGTGTAGCAGTCATGTTGTGTAGAAATGAACCAAACTGACGCTTAACCCATTTATGATTTCGATCCACCTTCTGGTGAAGACTAAGCAGAGGCTCACGATCAGTCATCACACGAGGAGCAGTGGCTTGAGGAGTAGACTTGGGTGCATTGGCAGAGTCATGTGTGGTAGAGTCATCATTGGTGGAATAAGAGGCAGCTTTGCGAAACTGACCATCCAATGGATGAATGCCTTCATCTATAACAGCTGGTGCCTTGCCCTTTTCATCAATTGACAAATAGGTCTGCTTGAGGACTTCAATCGGGGGCAAGTAGCTGAGATGATTCTGAAAATCAGCTTTGTAGTTGAGTGAAGACCTTGTCCTGAGGAATCTCATAATCCAAGGTGCATAAGGCTTCAGCTCAAACGGAGACAGTGCAACATTTGCCAGAGTCCTCATGAAGAAATCGTGATAATTGACAAGAATGCCATGAACGATGTTGAATACTAGATTCTTCATGATGCCAATAATTTCCTCATCAGATGAGTCGTGGCCTTTGATAGGACTCATTGTCCTCGTAAGAATACGATAGACAGTTCTGGGCACATAAAGTAATTCCTTCACGAGGAATTTGGTTCTTGGTGCCTGACCTGGCTTCAAAGGTTTCATCAGAACCTGCATGTAGTGATTTGTAAGCTCAGGTTCACTGTAGATGCAATGAGCTTCTTCAAGGGGAGGACTGAGTGGTAAGGCACGAAGCAATTCAGAAGCTGGTGCAGTGTAGTGAGTGTTTTCAGACATCCAGTCCAGCACCCATGAATTCACATCTTCAGAATCTCCTGTGATGTGCAGCGTTGCATAAAATTAAAGAATCAATTCTTCATTCAATCACAGATGTCAGAGCAAAAGTTTAACAATCCAGCATCGTGAAGAACACTAAGGACTGGCGCGAAGCACGACAGAGATTCCATATCCACGTGAGGAATGTGCTCATGGTAGAAGATTTTCTCTTTGTTGAACAACACTGAGGAATAGAAATGGGCTTGACTAGCAGTCTAGAAACGCCTCTTCCTAATGCGAGCAGAGTTATAAGGGTTGTAGTCTTCGAAGAATACATGCTCGCCGAAGAAATCATCAGCCTTGAACTTTTGCTTGCGTGAGAATGGATCCTTTGGCTTGGGCAGAGGAGTGTCAGTGAGTTGCATCACGACCTCAGGAATCGCAATCTCAGGTTCTTCAGGCTGAGGAATTTCTGGTTCCTCTTTAGTGGCAGTATGCGTCTTTAGATGTTCAACAGCAGCAGTTTCTTCAGCGCTAGTGGCTGGAATTTCCTCATGTACAGATGAAGTGGGGTGAGTTTCTTCAGAGCCCATTTGAATAGTTTGTGCGGGGGACTGAGGTATTTGCTGCAATGGTGTGAATATTGGAGAGTTTGGATGCTGACTTTCCCAGAATTCATCACTCATCACTGGTGTGGAGCAGCCAACCTCCACATCTTCATCTTCCATTTCTTCAACGCCAGCCTCTTCAGCTGTGAACTGAGGCATATGTGAGGAGATAACAGGTGTTGAAGGGATCGTATCCACTTCAATTTCTTCATCAATCTGCTCTGACGAAGAAGCAAAATGATTTCCTTCATCAGATCCGCTAGGGATCTCATATTCTTCACCGAAAGGAACAAGGTCCTTTGATGGCATGGTTGAGATCGGAACAACATCAATGGGATTAGCAAATGAACTGGTCAAAGGCTTCATCTTCTTCAGAGCTAAAGAATCTGAAGTAGTTGATACTTTCCTTTTCTTCACTGCTGCATGCTCTGCAGCCTTGGTCTTCTTCACATCTGATGCAGATGGAAGGATCGGAGTTGGTGTTGGCGAGGAGGAGCAGAGGAATCTGGTTAATTTTCTTCAGGCACAACTGATGCAGTTGCCCTGATTTCTTCACTTTCTTCAGGCGCACCACTAGTGGATGCCCTGGCAATATCTTCAGTGGATGGAATGCAGTCATCAGCCCTTGAACTCACATTTTCTTCAGCAGCCTGATTTTCATCAGCGGTGCTGGCATGTTCTTCAGTCGGTTGAGCAGATGCTTCAGCCTGAGGAATTTCCTGTTGCGTTGGGGCAGCAACATTGGAAGTGAAGTTATCAGCAAGTCTCACAAAATGAACTTTGGCTCCAAGCCAATCAGCATGGTATGCGTCAAATTCATCACTGAGTTTCTTGATCTCAGATTGAGTAGTGACAAGTTCTTCAGTTGTCATAGAGACAACGTTTTTCTTCAGATAGCGCTCCTTTTTGTACTGCGCTTTCTTGATCTGCCTGGCCTTCTCAAATTTCCATTTTTCCTCTTGTATGAAGTGGGTCAGCATGTGACTTTGGCCAGGAGTCAGCTTGAAGTCAGGCATGGGAGTGTTGGGGTCCTTGTGCCAAACGTTAATGTATTCGAGGATCAACTTGGGATCCAAAAGAAGTGGCACATTTGTTCCCTTGGCTCTAGCGGCCCTGACTTGCCTATCTCTGATGATTTCAGCAAGTTCATAATCATCAGCTTCATCTTCTTTAGACAACACTTGGAAGGTGACCTGCTTCTTCTGAGGACTAGGGCTGGGACCTCGTCCAGCGGTGGCCTTTGTCTTCAGTAGAGAGGGTCCCGTTGAGGAATTTGGTGCAGCTGAGGAACTAGCTGAAGCCCCTGAGGCAATTGAGACGCCTGTGGTCCTTTGACACGTAGCGAGATGCACAGGTGCAGAGGACTTTGTTGGAGCGGCCGAAGACTTTGGCGGAGGAGCTGAGGACTTTTGAGGAACAAGAGCATCATGAGGAATTTGCCGTGAGGGCTTTGAGGATTCTGGCCGTGAGGGCATTGCTGAGGAACTTGGCCTTGAGGGCACTGTTGGTGAAGCACTTGGCTTGCGCGCATGCTTCTTTGACATAGCCTTCTTTGGCTTGATAGCAGAGGCCTCAACAGAGGCAGCAGCAGTAGAGTCTTCATTGAATTTCCTCAGTGCTTCTCTAGCTTGCTTAGCCGACTTGGCTTGGCGCTTGGCCCATTCATCAGGATAGTCCTCACCGCGCTTGAGGCTGGTGGGATCTGCTATTTGGCCAGGTGCCAATGGAGGTCTTGGGCATGGAGTATTGAGTGCGAATTTCTTCATGTATTTGGGAGTGACATATCTGTACTCCCTCCACTCTCTAGCCCATCTCCTTTCTATCTTCTGAATGCACACCTTGCGCTGATTTTTGTCTTCCTCAGGAGGTGTGCAGTACCCAACATATATATCATCAGGGATCTCAAACACTGTGTTGACCTCAGCCCTCTTTCCTCCTTTCCGTGGCTTCTTACCGTCAGCCATTTTCTTTAGTTGAGGAATTTGAACAATTGAATTCTCTGAAGAAGTATGCAACTTCTCTTCGAGGAACGCTGCAAATGAGTTAAGTAGATGAGAACCTAGTGATTCAACGGCTGACCTGAGTACCTATGAACAAAGTATAGTTGCGAGGAATTTGGAGAGGTCATATGCGTTCTTAGAAGGTTTTGTAAAAAGAACAAGTTTGAGGAATTTGACCAGATGAGTCTTGAAGAATTTCACTAAGTGTGCGTTGTCTTAGGTTCCAGAGATGTGTAGATAAAAAAATCCACACATTTGAGGAATCTTGAAGAAAAACATAGCTTAGAGAAACAAATCAAGAACAGATGATATGTGAGGTGTTTTAGTGTGTGAAGATATGAAGAAAAACACCTTTGAAGATTTTGTAGATAATCATTCGAATCAACGAGGGTAGTAAAATTAACTTTTAATTACCCTGGATGAAGAACACGACGAACAGTGAAGTGGAGAGGTGAAGTTCGTCTGTGTAGATCTTCCACACCCTAACTTAGCGGAGGAAGACGGCTACAACTGCGGCGGAGTGAAGATTTCCACGGCCGGTGCGAGTACGGTGGCGACGAGGTCAAGGCAGTGAAGCTCTTCCTCACCGGCGACGATGAAGTATCGGCGGCGCTAGGGTTTGAGAAGCTCGAGCTGGAGAGAGGTTGAGCGGAGTAAAAGAAGTGAGGAAGGGGAAGAGGGGTATTTATAGCCACTGTGAAAAACTGTTCGCCCGAAGAAATTGGACGAACGTGCCCGTGACCCTTCTCATTCGCTTGACATGTGTCACCCACGTACTGAGAGGTGGAGATCGTGTGCGATCGTGGGTGAATGGATAAGTGTATCGTGGGATGCGGAACGGTTTGAGCGGCAAAGCCAAAAATTTAGATAAGATAGGTTTTAAAGTTTCGTTCGCAATTTCTTCAGCTGACAAGGACACGGTGAAGATTTTGAACGAGTTTCAAATATAATGCACATGAAGAATTTGTGAACAGATTGGGTTGAGTTTAGCATAGAGGGGGAATGGTCCGATACATTCACTTAGCAAAAAGAAAAACTTGAAGAATTAGCAATAAGTGAATGCTGTAGAGGACATAAACTCATATATATATATAGCCAATGAAGAAAAACGACGGAAACAGTGAAGACAATGCAAAGTATAAGAATGATGATTTCAGACACCGCATACAATTATTGTAGGGTTCTGAGAATCAAATTCTTCGTTAATTTCTTCACACTAAGAGTGTTATTCTTCATTGATTGAAGAAAAACGCTTCTTCATGTGTTGCACATCTAAGTCATCAATTTTGCATAAGTGTTAGGATGAGTGTCCTTTTCAAAGAACATTCGAAGATTCTAGGATATTTAGCTCACACCGCAACTTGCTAAATCTCTTCTCATCCAAGGGCTTTGTGAAGATATCGGCTAGCTGTTCTTCAGTCTTCACATGCTCAATAGAAATGTAGCCCTTCAACACATGATCACGAAGAAAATGATGACGAATCTGAATGTGCTTTGTCTTCGAGTGCTGAACTGGGTTGTGAGCAATCTTGATGGCACTCTCATTGTCACAGAAGAGAGGCACATACTTCATGTTGACGCCGTAGTCCTTGAGAGTTTGTTTCATCCATAGCAATTGAGCACAGCAAGAACCCGCGGCAATGTACTCAGCTTCAGCAGTAGATAGTGATACGCAGTGCTGTTTCTTCGAGGACCAACAGACCAAAGATCGTCCGAGAAAATGACATGTACCAGATGTTGACTTGCGGTCCACACGATCACCAGCATAGTCAGAGTCAGAATATCCAATGAGATCAAAAGCCGAGCCCTTGGGGTACCATAATCCAAGTGTTGGTGTGTGAGCTAGATATCGAAGAATATGCTTCACAACCTTATGGTGTGATTCCTTTGGTGTAGCTTGAAATCGGGCACACATGCAAACACTAAGCATTATGTCTGGCATAGATGCACATAAGTACAATAAAGAGCCAATCATGGAGCGGTATACCTTATGATCAAAGTCGATACCATTTTCATCAGTATAGATGGCCATTTGTGGGCATAGGAAATTTGACGCCTTTGCAATCTTGCATGCCGAATTTCCTCAGTACATCCTTGAGGTATTTCTCCTGAGATATGAATATGCCATTCCGTTGTTGGCGAATTTGAAGACCTAAGAAGAATTTCAACTCTCCCATCATAGACATTTGATATTCTTCACTCATCATATAGGCAAATTCATCACCATAACGTTGGTCAGTACAGCCAAAGATAATATCATCAACACATATTTGGCACACAAACAATTCACCATCATAAGATTTAGTGAAAAGAGTAGGGTCGAGTGAACCGGCTTTGAAGCCTTTCTTCATGAAGAATTCCTTCAAGGTATCATATCACGCCCGTGGGGCCTGCTTGAGGCCATAGAGGGCCTTGTTGAGTCCGAAGACTTTGTCAGGATTCTTTGGATCTTCAAAACCTGGGGGTTGAGCAACATATACTTCTTCCTCAAGCTTACCATTGAGGAATGCACTTTCCACATCCATTTGATATAAAGTGATATCATGATGGTTAGCATAAGCAAGTAATATGCGAATAACCTCAAGTCTAGCAACAGGTGCAAAAGTTTCATCAAAATCAATTCCTTCAACCTGTGTGTAGCCTTAAGCTACGAGCCGTGCCTTATTCCTCACCACAAGGCCATTTTCATCTTGCTTGTTGCAGTAGATCCACTTTGTGCCAATGATATTGTGCTTGCGAGGATCTGGACGTTTGACCAGTTCCCAGACATTGTTGAGCTCGAACTAATGTAATTCTTCTTGCATGGCCTGAATCCACTCAGGCTCCAGAAATGCTTCATCTACCTTAGTGGGCTCTCTGATAGAGACAAAAGCATAGTGCCCACAAAAGTTAGATAAATGTGAAGCTTTTGAGCGTGTGAGAGGACCTGACGCTTTGATGTCATTGATGATTTTTTCAACTTGCACTTCTTTTGCAATGCGAGGATGAGCTGGTTGTCGTTGATGAATTTGATCAGCATTCTCTTCAGCACCATTTTCTTCAGGTGCATTAGCTCTACGTTCTTCATGTTTTGGAATGAGTTCTTCAGCAGATTCTTCAGTAGGAATGACATCCTCAGTAGCCTTGAACTTGATAGTTTCCTCAGGTGCTAGTTCATCTATCACAGTAGGTAGGTGCTCTCTTTGCGAGCCATTAGTTTCATCGAACCGCACATCTACAGTTTCAACAACCTTGTGAAGAACATTGTTGAAGACTCTGTAGGTGTGCGAGTCCTTTCCGTAACCAAGCATAAAACCTTCATGTGCTTTCGGTGCAAATTTTGAGTTGTGATGAGGATCTCTAATCCAACATTTAGCACCGAAGACTTTGAAATAACTTACATTAGGTTTCTTATCAGTGAGGAGTTCATAGGCAGTCTTCTTGAAGAATTTGTGAATATATACTCTATTGATGATGTGGCACGCAGTATCAATTGTCTCAATCCAGAACCGACGAGGCGTTTTGTATTCATCAAGCATAGTGCGAGCCATCTCAGCAAGAGTCCTATTCTTGCGCTCCACAACGCCGTTCTACTGAGGAGTGTAAGGAGCAGATAACTCATGAGTAATACCAAGTTCATCAAGATAGTCATCTAGACCAGAATTCTTGAACTCGGTTCCATTGTCACTTCTGATGTGCTTGATCTTCACACCAAAGTTGGTTGAAGCCCTCGAGGAAAATCGTTTGAAGACTTCCTGCACTTCATGTTTGTAAGTAACAATGTGTACCCATGTGTATCGAGAGTAATCAGTAACAATAACAAAGCCATATTGAGATGCATCATTTGAAACAGCAGAATAATGATTAGGACCGAAGAGAACCATGTGAAGAAGTTCAAATGGACGAGTAGTGATCATGATAGTCTTCGCTGGATGCTTAGCCTTTGTCATCTTCCCAGCTTCACAGGCTCCACATAGGTGATCCTTGAGGAACTTGACATTCTCGATGCCAATGACATGCTTCTTCTTTGCAAGTGTGTGCAAATTCCTCATGCCTGCATGACCAAGTCATCGATGCTAGAGCCAGCCTTCTGAAGCTTTTGCAAGTAGGCACATGGCTGGTTGTGGTCCTGTAGAGAAATCAACAATATACAGGTCTCCTCTCCTAAAGCCTTCGAAGACTTTGGAATTGTCAGCTTCCATAACTACAACACAATGGTACTTGCCAAAGACAACAACCATATCGAGATCACAAAGCATTGAGACAGACATGAGGTTGTATCCTAAGGACTCGACAAGCATGACTTTGTCCATGTGTTGATCCTTTGTGATCGCAACCTTACCTAGACCTAATACCTGACTTTTGCCTTTGTCAGCAAAGATGATATGCTTCAGATGCGACTGAGATAATGGAGCATCCATCAATAGATTCTTGTCAGCAGTCATGTGATTTGTACATCCACTATCGAGGACCCACTCAATGGCTTTGGGTTGATCATCCCGCAGATGAATTAGTGCAGCTTACAAACTCATATACTTCATCAGTGAAGAATATGACATCAATTCATAGATCAATTTCATCAAGCAAAAGAACAGATGAAGCAGTATGAGGACGTGAGAAATGAAAGTTCATTTCTTCATGGTTAGCCTGCGTCCTTTCAGGCATGCTCAGGTCTACAGCAAATTCTTCACACGATTACGTACGTCTGGAGACCTGACCCTGCAGAAGAGATTAGTTCCTTTTCTTCACCACCCACATCTGAAGGGGTGGAAAAGAGTTCATCATTCTGCGAGCTCCATACGAGAAGGATGACATAGAAGCCATTCCATTTCGTTTCACATAAGAGGGGTTAGAGTAAGCATAAGAGTAAGCAGAGAAATTCTTCGAGGACTTACGGACATAATGATTTGAAGAATAATGCACATATCCATAATCCTTAGATCTTTCATGCGAAACATACGGGTTAGCACGATGATGTTCATATGAGGACTTTGATCCTTTTGAGGAATATGACCCATGTGAGGAGTTTGGTCCGTATGAGGACTTGGATCCATATGAAGAATTTGGTCCATATGAAGAATTTGATCTGGGGTTCCTATACTTCACAGGTGGCGTCATGATGACATTCACCTGAAGATTTTCAAGGAATCTTTTGGGAACCCAGATTTTCTTCATAGGGGAACCGTTCCTGCAGTTAGTGCCAACATATCTAGCAAATACTTCACCATTCTGATTTTTTGAACAGTTTATAGTTGGAGTCAAATGACTCATCATCAGAACGAGGAGATTCACATGCAAATCCAGGTAAGTTAGATGTATCAACTGGAGGTCCCTTTGTAGCAACCCATATAGTTTTGGGGTACTACTAAGGCTTCCAATATGTACCATCAGCATTAAGTTTCCTCTCAAAGGCAATACCCTCTTTCCTAGGGTTCCTGTTGAGGATCTACTTTTTAAGCACATCACAAAGAGTCGGATGCCCTTTGAGGCTTTTGTACATGCCTGTCATGTACAATTCCTTCAGCCCGGCATCATCAGTGATACTAGCAGTGTCCTCAGATGAGGAACTAGTGATAGTAGAGGCATGTGAAGAATTTGAAACATTAGCAGCATTTGAACATTCAGGTGAAGAATTAGCAGATTCACGTTCAATGCATTTCAAACATGGAGGGACAAATTGAAGGAAATATGCCCTAGAGGCAATAATAAAGTTATTATTTATTTCCTTATATCATGATAAATGTTTATTATTCATGCTAGAATTGTATTAACCGGAAACATAATACATGTGTGAATACATAGACAAACAGAGTGTCACTAGTATACTCTACTTGACTAGCTCGTTAATCAAAGATGGTTATGTTTCCTAACCATAAAGAAAGTGTTGTTATTTGATTAACGAGGTCACATCATTAGTTGAATGATCTGATTGACATGACCCATTCCATTAGTTTAGCACCCGATCGTTTAGTATGTTGCTATTGCTTTCTTCATGACTTATACATGTTCCTATGACTATGAGATTATGCAACTCCCGTTTGCCGGAGGAACACTTTGGGTGCTACCAAACGTCACAACGTAACTGGGTGATTATAAAGGAGCATTACAGGTGTCTCCAAAGGTACATGTTGGGTTGGCATATTTCGAGATTAGGATTTGTCACTCCGATTGTCGGAGAGGTATCTCTGGGCCCTCTCGGTAATGCACATCACATAAGCCTTGCAAGCATTACAACTAATGTGTTAGTTGTGAGATGATGTATTACGGAACGAGTAAAGAGACTTGCCGGTAACAAGATTGAACTAGGTATTGGATACCGACGATCGAATCTCGGGCAAGTAATATACCGATGACAAAGGGAACAACGTATGTTGTTATGCGGTCTGACCGATAAAGATCTTCGTAGAATATGTAGGAGCCAATATGGGCATCCAGGTCCCGCTATTGGTTATTGACCGGAGATGTGTCTCAGTCATGTCTGCATTGTTCTCGAACCGTAGGGCCGCACGCTTAACGTTACGATGACAGTTATTATGAGTTTATGCATTTTGATGTACCGAAGTTAGTTCGGAGTCCCGGATGTGATCACGGACATGACGAGGAGTCTCGAAATGGTCGAGACATAAAGATTGATATATTGGAAGCCTATGTTTGGATATCGAAAGTGTTCCGGGTGAAATCGAGATTTTACCGGAGTACCGGGAGGTTACCGGAACCCCCCGGGAGCTGTATGGGCCTTAGTGGGCTTTAGTGGAAAGGAGAAAGGGGCAGCCTAAGGTAGGCCGCGCGACTCCCCCCTCCCCTAGTCCTATTAGGACAAGGAGAGGTGGCCGGCCCCCCTCTCTCTCTTTCCCCCTCGGGGAATCCTATTCCAACTAGGATTGGGGGGGGGGGGAGTCCTACTCCCGGTAGGAGTAGGACTCCTCCTGCTCCCTCCTCCTGGCCGGCCGCCCCCTCCCCCTTGGATCCTTTATATACGGGGGCAGGGGGGCACCTCTAAACACACAAGTTGATCCTTGAGATCGTTCCTTAGCCGTGTGCAGTGCCCCCTGCCACCATATTTCACCTCGATCATATTGTAGCGGTGCTTAGGCGAAGCCCTGCGACAGTAGAACATCAAGATCGTCACCACACCTTCGTGCTGACGGAACTCCTCCCCGACGCTTTGCTGGATCGGAGCCCGGGGATCGTCATCGAGCTGTACGTGTGCTAAGAACTCGGAGGTGCCGGAGTAACGGTGCTTGGATCGGTCGGATCGGGAAGATGTACGACTACTTCCTCTACGTTGCGTCAACGCTTCCGCAGTCGGTCTGCGTGGGTACGTAGACAACACTCTCCCCTCTCGTTGCTATGCATCACCATGATCTTGCATGTGCGTAGGAATTTTTTTGAAATTACTGCGTTCCCCAACAGTGGCATCCGAGCCTAGGTTTTATGGTTTGATGTTATATGCACGAGTAGAACACAAGTGAGTTGTGGGCGATATAAGTCATACTGCCTACCAGCATGTCATACTTTGGTTCGGCGGTATTGTTGGACGAGACAACCCGGACCAACATTACGCGTACGCTTACGCGAGACCGGTTCTCCCGACGTGCTTTGCACATAGGTGGCTTGCGGGCGACTGTCTCTCCAACTTTAGTTGAACCGAGTGTGGCTACGCCCGGTCCTTGCGAAGGTTAAAACGGAGTCTATTTGACAAACTATCGTTGTGGTTTTGATGCGTAGGTGAGATTGGTTCTTACTTAAGCCCGTAGCAGCCACGTAAAACATGCAACAACAAAGTAGAGGACGTCTAACTTGTTTTTGCAGGGCATGTTGTGATCTGATATGGCCAAGACATGATGCTAAATTTTATTGTATGAGATGATCATGTTTTGTAACCGAGTTATCGGCAACTGGCAGCAGCCATATGGTTGTCGCTTTATTGTATGCAATGCAATCACGATGTAATGCTTTACTTTATTACTAAGCGGTAGTGATAGTCGTAGAAGCATTAGATTGGTGAGACGACAACGATGCTACGATGGAGATCAAGGTGTCGCGCTGATGACGATGGTGATCATGATGGTGATCATGACGGTGCTTCGGAGATGGAGATCACAGGCACAAGATGATGATGGCCATATCATATCACTTATATTGATTGCATGTGATGTTTATCTTTTATGCATCTTATCTTGCTTTGATTGACGGTAGCATTATAAGATGATCTCTCACTAAATTATCAAGAAGTGTTCTCCCTGAGTATGCACCGTTGCGAAAGTTCTTCGTGCTAAGACACCATGTGATGATCGGGTGTGATAGGCTCCACGTTCAAATACAACGGGTGCAAAACAGTTGCACAAGCGGAATACTCAGGTTATACTTGACGAGCCAAGCATATACAGATATGGCCTCGGAACACGGAGACCGAAAGGTCGAGCGTGAATCATATAGTAGATATGATCAACATAGTGATGTTCACCAATGAAACTACTCCATCTCACATGATGATCGGACATGGTTTAGTTGATTTGGATCACGTGATCACTTAGAGGATTAGAGGGATGTCTATCTAAGTGGGAGTTCTTAAGTAATATGATTAATTGAACTTAAATTTATCATGAACTTAGTCCCTGATAGTATCTTGCTTGTTTATATTGATTGTAGATAGATGGCTCATGCTGTTGTTCCGTTGAATTTTAATGCGTTCCTTGAGAAAGCAAAGTTGAAAGATGATGGTAGCAATTACACGGACTGGGTCTGTAACTTGAGGATTATCCTCATTGCCGCACAGAAGAATTACGTCCTGGAAGCACCGCTGGGTGCCAGGCCTGCTGCTGGAGCAACACCAGATGTTATGAACGTCTGGCAGAGCAAAGCTAATGACTACTCGATAGTTCAGTGTGCCATGCTTTACGGCTTAGAATCGGGATTTCAACGATGTTTTGAACGTCATGGAGCATATGAGATGTTCCAGGAGTTGAAGTTAATATTTCAAGCAAATGCCCGGATTGAGAGATATGAAGTCTCCAATAAATTCTATAGCTGCGAGATGGAGGAGAATAGTTCTGTCAGTGAGCATATACTCAAAATGTCTGGGTATAATAATCACTTGATTCAATTGGGAGTTAATCTTCCAGATGATTGCGTCATTGACAGAATTCTTCAATCACTGCCACCAAGCTACAAGAGCTTCGTGATGAACTATAATATGCAAGGGATGAACAAGACTATTCCCGAGCTCTTCGCAATGCTGAAAGCTGCGGAGGTAGAAATCAAGAAGGAGCATCAAGTGTTGATGGTCAATAAGACCACTAGTTTCAAGAAAAAGGGCAAAGGGAAGAAGAAGGGGAACTTCAAGAAGAACGGCAAGCAAGTTGCTGCTCAAGAGAAGAAACCCAAGTCTGGACCTAAGCCTGAAACTGAGTGCTTCTACTGCAAGCAGACTGGTCACTGGAAGCGGAACTGCCCCAAGTATTTGGCGGATAAGAAGGATGGCAAGGTGAAGAAAGGTATATGTGATATACATGTTATTGATGTGTACCTTACCAATGCTCGCAGTAGCACCTGGGTATTTGATACTGGTTCTGTTGCTAATATTTGCAACTCGAAACAAGGACTACGGATTAAGCGAAGATTGGCTAAGGACGAGGTGACGATGCGCGTGGGAAACGGTTCCAAAGTCAATGTGATCGCGGTCGGCACGCTACCTCTACATCTACCTTCGGGATTAGTATTAGACCTAAATAATTGTTATTTGGTGCCAGCGTTGAGCATGAACATTATATCTGGATCTTGTTTAATGCGAGACGGTTATTAATTTAAATCAGAGAATAATGGTTGTTCTATTTATATGAGTAATATCTTTTATGGTCATGCACCCTTGAAGAGTGGTCTATTCTTATTGAATCTCGATAGTAGTAATACACATATTCATAATGTTGAAACCAAAAGATGTAGAGTTGATAATGATAGTGCAACTTATTTGTGGCACTGCCGTTTAGGTCATATCAGTGTAAAGCGCATGAAGAAACTCCATACTGATGGACTTTTAGAACCACTTGATTATGAATCACTTGGTACTTGCGAACCGTGCCTCATGGGCAAGATGACTAAAACACCATTCTTCGGTACTATGGAGAGAGCAACAGATTTGTTGGAAATCGTACATACAGATGTATGTGGTCCGATGAATATTGAGGGAATCGTACATACAGATGTATGTTGCTGATATCATTATTTTCTCACCTTCATAGATGACTTAAGCAGATATGGGTATATCTACTTAATGAAACACAAGTCTGAAACATTTGAAAAGTTCAAAGAATTTCAGAGTGAAGTTGAAAATCATCATAACAAGAAAATAAAGTTTCTACGATCTGATCATGGAGGAGAATATTTGAGTTACGAGTTTGGTGTACATTTGAAAAATTGTGGAATAGTTTCGCAACTCACGCCACCCGGAACACCACAGCGTAATGGTGTGTTCGAACGTCGTAATCGTACTTTACTAGATATGGTGCGATCTATGATGTCTCTTACTGATTTACCGCTATCGTTTTGGGGATACGCTCTAGAGATGACCGCATTCACGTTAAATAGGGCACCATCAAAATCCGTTGAGACGACGCCTTATGAACTGTGGTTTGGCAAGAAACCAAAGTTGTCGTTTCTGAAAGTTTGGGGCTACGATGCTTATGTGAAAAAGCTTCAACCTGATAAGCTCGAACCCAAATCGGAGAAATGTGTCTTCATAGGATATCCAAAGGAAACTATTGGATACACCTTCTATCACAGATCCGAAGGCAAGACATTTGTTGCTAAATTCAGAAACTTTCTAGAGAAGGAGTTTCTCTCGAAAGAAGTGAGTGGGAGGAAAGTAGAACTTGACGAGGTAACTGTACCTGCTCCCTTACTGGAAAATAGTACATCACAGAAAACTGTTTCAGTGACACCTACACCAGTTAGTGAGGAAGCTAATGATAATGATCATGAAACTTCAGATCAAGATACTACTGAACCTCGTAGATCAACCAGAGTGAGATCCGCGCCAGAGTGGTACGGTAATTCTGTTCTGGAAGTCATGGTACTAGATCATGATGAACCTACGAACTATGAAGAAGCGATGGTGAGCCCAGATTCCGCAAAATGGCTTGAAGCCATGAAATCTGAGATGGGATCCATGTATGAGAACAAAGTATGGACTTTGGTTGACTTGCCCGATGATCGGCAAGCGATTGAGAATAAATGGATCTTCAAGAAGAAGACTGACGCTGACGGTAATATTATTGTCTACAAAGCTCGACTTGTCGCAAAAGGTTTTAGACAAGTTCAAGGCGTTGACTACGATGAGACCTTCTCACCCGTAGCGATGCTTAAGTCTGTCCGAATCATGTTAGCAATTGCCGCATTTTATGATTATGAAATTTGGCAAATGGATGTCAAAACTGCATTCCTGAATGGATTTCTGGAAGAAGAGTTGTATATGATGCAACCAGAAGGTTTTGTCAATCCAAAGGGAGCTAACAAAGTGTGCAAGCTCCAGCGATCCATTTATGGACTGGTGCAAGCCTCTCGGAGTTGGAATAAATGCTTTGATAGTGCGATCAAAGCATTTGGTTTTATACAGACTTTCGGAGAAGCCTGTATTTACAAGAAAGTGAGTGGGAGCTCTGTAGCATTTCTGATATTATATGTGGATGACATATTACTAATTGGAAATGATATAGAATTTCTGGATAGCATAAAGGGATACTTGAATAAGAGTTTTTCAATGAAAGACCTCGGTGAAGCTGCTTACATATTAGGTATAAATATCTATAGAGATAGATCAAGACGCTTAATTGGACTTTCACAAAGCACATACCTTGACAAGATTTTGAAGAAGTTCAAAATGGATCAAGCAAAGAAAGGAGCCTGTGTTACAAGGTGTGAAGTTGAGTCAGAATCAATGCCCGACCACTGCAGAAGATAGAGAGAAAATGAAAGATGTTCCCTATGCTTCAGTCATAGGCTCTATCATGTATGCAATGCTGTGTACCAGACCTGATGTGTGCCTTGCTATAAGTTTAGCAGGGAGGTACCAAAGTAATCCAGGAGTGGATCACTGGATAGCGGTCAAGAACATCCTAAAATACCTGAAAAGGACTAAGGATATGTTTCTCGTATATGGAGGTGACAAAGAGCTCATCGTAAAGGGTTACGTTGATGCGAGCTTTGACACTGATCCGGACGATTCTAAATCGCAAACCGGATACGTGTTTACATTAAACGATGGAGCTGTCAGTTGGTGCAGTTCTAAACAAAGCGTCGTAGAGGGATCTACATGTGAAGCAGAGTACATAGCTGCTTCGGAAGTAGCGAACGAAGGAGTCTGGATGAAGGAGTTCATATCCGATCTAGGTGTCATACCTAGTGCCTCGGGTCCAATGAAAATCTTCTGTGACAATACTGGTGCAATTGCCTTGGCAAAGGAATCCAGATTTCACAAGAGAACCAAGCACATCAAGAGACGCTTCAATTCCATCCGGGATCTAGTCCAGTTGGGAGACATAGAGATTTGCAAGATACATACGGATCTGAATGTTGCAGATCCGTTGACTAAGCCTCTTCCACGAGCAAAACATGATCAACACCAAGGTTCCATGGGTGTTAGAATCATTACTGTGTAATCTAGATTATTGACTCTAGTGCAAGTGGGAGACTGAAGGAAATATGCCCTAGAGGCAATAATAAAGTTATTATTTATTTCCTTATATCATGATAAATGTTTATTATTCATGCTAGAATTGTATTAACCGGAAACATAATACATGTGTGAATACATAGACAAACAGAGTGTCACTAGTATACCTCTACTTGACTAGCTCGTTAATCAAAGATGGTTATGTTTCCTAACCATAAACAAAGTGTTGTTATTTGATTAACGAGGTCACATCATTAGTTGAATGATCTGATTGACATGACCCATTCCATTAGCTTAGCACCCGATCGTTTAATATGTTGCTATTGCTTTCTTCATGACTTATACATGTTCCTATGACTATGAGATTATGCAACTCCCATTTGCCGGAGGAACACTTTGGGTGCTACCAAACGTCACAACGTAACTGGGTGATTATAAAGGAGCATTACAGGTGTCTCCAAAGGTACATGTTGGGTTGGCATATTTTGAGATTAGGATTTGTCACTCCGATTGTCGGAGAGGTATCTCTGGGCCCTCTCGGTAATGCACATCACATAAGCCTTGCAAGCATTACAACTAATGTGTTAGTTGTGAGATGATGTATTACAGAACGAGTAAAGAGACTTGCCAGTAACGAGATTGAACTAGGTATTGGATACCGACGATCGAATCTCAGGCAAGTAATATACCGATGACAAAGGGAACAACGTATGTTGTTATGCGGTCTGACCGATAAAGATCTTCGTAGAATATGTAGGAGCCAATATGGGCATCCAGGTCCCGCTATTGGTTATTGACCGGAGATGTGTCTCAGTCATGTCTGCATTGTTCTCGAACCATAGGGTCCGCACGCTTAACGTTACGATGACAGTTATTATGAGTTTATTCATTTTGATGTACCGAAGTTAGTTCGGAGTCCCGGATGTGATCACGGACATGACGAGGAGTCTCGAAATGGTCGAGACATAAATATTGATATATTGGAAGCCTATGTTTGGATATCGGAAGTGTTCCGGGTGAAATCGATATTTTACCGGAGTACCGGGAGGTTACGGGAACCCCCCGGGAGCTGTATGGGCCTTAGTGGGCTTTAGTGGAAAGGAGAAAGGGGCAGCCCAAGGTAGGCCGCGCGCCTCCCCCCTCCCCTAGTCCTATTAGGACAAGGATAGGTGGCCGGCCCCCCTCTCTCTCTTTCCCCCTCGGGGAATCCTATTCCAACTAGGATTGGGGGGGGGGGGAGTCCTACTCCCGGTAGAAGTAGGACTCCTCCTGCGCCCTCCTGCTGGCCGGCCGCCCCCTCCCCCTTGGATCATTTATATACGGGGGCAGGGGGGCACCTCTAAACACACAAGTTGATCCTTGAGATCGTTCCTTAGCCGTGTGCGGTGCCCCCTGCCACCATATTTCACCTCGATCATATTGTAGCGGTGCTTAGGCGAAGCCCTGCGACAGTAGAACATCAAGATCGTCACCACGCCGTCGTGCTGACGGAACTCCTCCCCGACACTTTGCTGGATTGGAGCCCGGGGATCGTCATCGAGCTGTACGTGTGCTAAGAACTCGGAGGTGCCGGAGTAACGGTGCTTGGATCGGTCGGATCGGGAAGACGTACGACTACTTCCTCTACGTTGCGTCAACGCTTCCGCAGTCGGTCTGCGTGGGTACATAGACAACACTCTCCCCTCTCGTTGCTATGCATCACCATGATCTTGCGTGTGCGTAGGAATTTTTTTGAAATTACTGCGTTCCCCAACACAAATTCTTCCTGAGAAGCGCTGATTTGTTGAGCAAGTAATGAATCGCGCTCATTCTGAAGATCTTCATAACTCACTCTTAGCTTTTCAAGATCTTTCTTTCTTTGAAGAAATTCATAAGAAAGCTTCTCATGATCAGATACAAGAGTGTTATGTTGATCTTGAAGGGTGTCATACTTAGTATGAAGTCTCTGAAGACTTTCAACCAAAGCTTTTGACTGATCCATTTCTTCACCCAACATATCATCGCTCTTATTTAGCATGTAGTGAACTTTTTTCCAAAGCTCTTTGTTGTTTAGTGGCAAGGGAAGCAAGTTTGACATAGCTGGGTCCAAATTCATCACCAGATTCATCATCACTAGACTCGGATAGGTAGCATTGAGTTACCTCAGCATCTTTTGCCACAAGGCATGATGCAGAAGATGATGATTCTGGTTTGGATGTCATCACTTTGAGAGATTCCTTGAAGTCCTCAAACCAAGGATCATGACAGGTTCGATGACCTTCATAGACCTCAGAGAGACGGTCCCAGATGAGCTTCGCATGATCAAGATGCATGATATTCCTGAACTGATTTTGAGACAGACAAGAGCAGATGACATCCTTCACCGTGAGGTTGAGAAGAGTGTACTTGCGAATGTCATCAGCTTCCGCCATCTTGCACAGATTGGTCAGACCAATCTCAGTGACGGTCCATAGCTCGCTGTTCATCGCCATGAGGCGCTTCTTCATCATGGCCTTCCACTTGGGATACTCGTGACCGTCAAACATGGGGCATGCCACTTTCTTCATACCTGCGGTCGACATAACTAAAACTCCAGGCGGTTAAACCAAAATCACACAGAACAAGGGAGTACCTTGCTCTGATACCAATTGAAAGTGCGTTATATCGAGTAAAGGGGGGGGGTGAATAGGCGATTTTTATGAAATTCTTCACTGAGGAATTTGCCGGTGAGGAAATTCCTTAGTGAAGAACTAATAGCAGCGGAATAAGTATTCAGAAGTAAACATAACTGAAGACAAGCATGGTCATCATGATGAATGAAGACAAGCACAGAGTACTGAAAGCGTAATCACAGGATAACACATGATGAAGACAAACAGACTGAAGAAATTGAACTGAGGAAATTGAGAAAGTCTTCAGTCAAAGTCTTCAAACACAGATAAGAACAAGCGTACAACACAGTTATGAGGAAATGAAAGAGTTGAGGAAATAGAACCAGTAAGCTTGGTGAAGACAATGATTTGGTAGACCAGTTCCAACTGCTGTCTTAGTTGTACGTCTGGTTGGAGCGGCTGAGTATTTAAACTCGAGGACACACAGTCCCGGACACCCAGTCCTGAGCACGCAGCTCAGGACACCAAGTCCTCACCGTATTCTCCTTAAGCTAAGGTCACACAGACCTCGCCCAATCACTCGTGGTAAGTCTTCAGGCGACTTCCAAACCTTCACAAACTTGGTCACTCGGCGATCCACAATTCCTCTTGGATGCTCTAGACCATGACGCCTAACCGTTTGGAAGAAGCACAATCTTCAAAGGTAACAAGCGTCGGATCCACGCAGGATCAATCTCTTCAGTGATGCTCAATCACCTGGGGTTTGTAGGTGTTTGGGTTTGGGTTTTTCCTCACATGATGATTTTCGCTCAAAGTTCTCGGAGGATGGGTTGCTCTCAAATGACAAGTGTCAGTTTCTCTCGGAGCAGCCAACCAGCTAGTGGTTGTAGGGGGCGGCTATTTATAGCCTAGGGAGCAGCCCGACATGATAAGACATAAATGCCCTTCAATGATATGACCGTTAGGTGGATAGATATTTTGGGACAGCTGGCGCATAGCACAGCAACGGTCGGAATTTTGAGTAGCAAAATCCTTAGGGCTATCATGTTCCTCACTGTGTAGACAATCCACACTGGAGAATTTCTAACTCCTCAGTCAGAAAAAATTCCTCAGAGACCAGAAGAACTTCGTCTCTTTCACTGAAGAATATGACTGGACTGTATGAGATTTCCAATGGCTTCACTCGAAGGGATTGGTAGATATAGGATATTGAGTTGAGCATCACATGGAAATTTTTCCTTAGTATTTCCTCGGCCCCCTTTAACAGTACGATGTTTCCTATGACTCAAGAAAGAGAAAATGAAACTACGAAAACAAAAGTCTTCACGCTTCATGTTCCTCGAATGAATACCAAGTCTTCACGGTCACACCAATTTCTTCACTTTCAAAGTCTTCAGAAAGTCTTTAGAAATCCAAAGTCTTCAGTCGACGAACTTCATTTTTAGGGGTCGACTTTCTCTGTAAATATTAAATTCCTCATAGACTTATAGACCTGTGTACACTCACAAACGCATTAGTCCCTTAACCTATAAGTCTTCAATACACCAAAATCACTAAGGGGCACTAGATGCACTTACACAAAGGATAGTAGTATTGTCCCTTCTCTCTTTTCTCTCATTTTTTGGGCCTTCTCTTTTTTATGGCCTTTCTCTCCCTTTTTTTAATTCATCACTTGGGACAATGCTCTAGAAAATGATGATCATCACACTTCTATTTATTTACAACTCAATGATTACAACTTGATGCTAGAACAAAATTTGACTCTATATGAATGGCTCCGGCAGTGTACCGGGATATGCAATGAACCAAGAGTGACATGTATGAAAGAATTATGAATAGTGGCTTTGCCACAAATACTATGTCAACTACATGATCATGCTAAGCAATATGACAATGATGAATGTGTCATGACAAACGGAATGGTGGAAAGTTTCATGGAAATATATCTCGGAATGGCTATGGAAATGCCATAGTAGGTAGGTATGGTGGCTGTTTTGAGGAAGATATAAGGAGGTTTATGTGTGAAAGAGCGTATCATATCACGGGGTTTGGATGCACCGGCGAAGTTTGCACCAACTCTCAATATGAGAAAGGGCAATGCACGGTACCAAAGAGGCTAGCAATGATGGAAGGGTGAGAGTGCGTATAATCCATGGACTCAACATTAGTCATAAAGAACTCACATACTTATTGCAAAAATCTACAAGTCATCAAAAACCAAGCACTACGCGCATGCTCCTAGGGGGATAGATTGGTAGGAAAAGACCATCGCTCGTCCCCGACCGCCACTCATAAGGAGGACAATCAAAGAACACCTCATGTTTCAAATTTTTTACACAACGTTTACCATACGTGCATGCTACGAGACTTGCAAACTTCAACACAAGCATTTCTCAAATTCACAACTACTCAACTAGCACGACTTTGATATTATTACCTCCATATCTCAAAACAATCATCAAGCATCAAACTTCTCTTAGTATTCAAAACACTCATAAGAATTTTTTTACTAATCTTGAATACCAAGCATATTAGGATTATTTAAGCAAATTACCATGCTATTTAAGACTCTCAAAATAATCTAAGTGAAGCATGAGAGATCAATAGTTTCTATAAAACAAATCCACCACCATGCTCTAAAAGATATAAGTGAAGTACTAGAGCAAAACTATATAACTCAAAAGATATATGTGAAGCACATAGAGTATTCTAACAAATTTCAAATCATGTATGGCTCTCTCAAAAGGTTTGTACAGCAAGGATGATGGTGGTAAACCAAAAAGCAAAGACTCAAATCATACAAGACGCTCCAAGCAAAACACATATCATGTGGTGAATAAAAATATAGCTCCAAGTAAAGTTACCGATAGAAGTAGACGAAAGAGGGGATGCCTTCCGGGGCATCCCCAAGCTTTGGCTTTTAGGTGTCCTTAGATTATCTTGGGGGTGCCATGGGCATCCCCAAGCTTAGGCTCTTGCCACTCCTTGTTCCATAATCCATCAAATCTTTACCCAAAACTTGAAAACTTCACAACATAAAACTTAAAGTAGAAAATCTCGTGAGCTCCGTTAGCGAAAGAAAACAAAAGATCACTTCAAGGTACTGTAATGAACTCATTGTTTATTTATATTGGTGTTAAACCTACTGTATTCCAACTTCTCTATGGTTTGTAAACTATTTTACTAGCCATAGATTCATCAAAATAAGCAAACAACACACGAAAAACAGAATCTGTCAAAAACAGAACAGTCTGTAGTAATCTGTAGCTAGCGCAATATCTGGAACCTCAAAAAGTCTAAAATAAATTTATGGACGTGAGGAATTTATCTATTAATAATCTTCAAAAAGAATTAACTAAATAGCACTTTCCAAATAAAAATGGCAGCAGTTCTCGTGAGCGCTAAAGTTTCTGTTTTTTACAGCAAGATATCAAGACTTTCCCCAAGTCTTCCCAACGGTTCTACTTGGCACAAACACTAATTAAACACAAAAACACAACCAAAACATAGGCTAGGTAAATTATTTATTACTAAACAGTAGCAAAAATCAAGGAATAAAATTAAAATTGGGTTGCCTCCCAACAAGCGCTATCGTTTAACGCCCCTAGCTAGGCATAAAAAGCAAGGATAGATCTAGGTATTGCCATCTTTGGTACGCAATCCATAAGTGGCTCTCATAATAGATTCATAAGGTAACTTAATTTTCTTTCTAGGAAAGTTTTCCATGCCTTTCCTTAACGGAAATTGGAATCTAATATTTCCTTCCTTCATATCAATAATTGCACCAATCGTTCTAAGGAAAGGTCTACCAAGGATAATAGGACATGAAGGATTGCAATCTATGTCAAGAACAATAAAATCTACAGGCACATAATTCCTATTTGCGACAATAAGAACATCATTGATTCTTCCCATTGGTTTCTTAATAGTGGAATCCGCAAGGTGCAAGTTTAAAGAGCAGTCATCAAAATCACAGAAACCTAACAAATCACACAAAGTCTTTGGAATCGTGGAAACACTAACACCCAAATCACATAAAGCATAGAACTCATGATCTTTAATCTTAATTTTAATAGTTGGTTCCCACTCACCATAATTTTTTCTAGGGATAGAAACTTCCAACTCAAGTTTTTCTTCATAAGATTGCATCAAGGCATCAACAATATGTTTAGTAAACACTTTATTTTGACTATAAGCATGAGGAGAATTTAGCACGGATTGCAACAAGGAAATACAATCAATCAAAGAGCAATTTTCATAATTAAATTCCTTGAAATCCAAAATAGTGGGTTTAGCAACATCTAGGGTTTTAATTTCTTCAATCCCATTTTCATCAAATTTAGCATCAAGATCTAAAAACTCCAAATTTTTGGAACGCCTTCTAGGTAAAGGTGGATCATATTCAGTCCCATCATTATCAAGATTCATATTGCAAAATAAAGATTTAATAGGGGACACATCAATAACTTTTAGATCTTCATCTTTATTTTCATAGGAACTAGAAGAACACGCTCTTATAAAGGCATCTTTCTTAGCACGCATCCTAGCGGTTCTTTCTTTGCACTCATCAATGGAAATTCTCATGGCTTTGAGAGACTCATTGATATCATGCTTAGGAGGAATAGATCTAAGTTTCAAAGAATCAACATCAAGAGAAATTCTATCAACGTTCCTAGCCAACTCATCAATCTTAAGCAATTTTTCTTCAATCATAGCATTGCAATTCTTTTGCGAAGTAATAAATCTTTAACATTAGATTCAAAATCAGAGGGCATCTTATTATAATTTCCATAAGAATTGTTGTAGGAATTACCATAATTATTAGAGGGATTACTAGGATAAGGCCTAGGATAAAATTTCCTCTATACACATTGTTACCAAAATTGTTCCTACCAACAAAATTCACATCCATTGATTCATTATTATTCTAAATCAAAGTAGACAAGGGCATATCATTAGGATCAGAAGAAACACTCTTACTAGCAAATAATTTCATAAGTTCATCCATCTTTCCACTCAAAACATTAGTTTCTTCTATCGCATGCACCTTTTTATTAGTAGATCTTTCAGTATGCCATTAAGAATAATTAACCATAATATTATCTAGGAGTTTAGTAGCTTCTCCTAAAGTAATTTCCATAAAAGTGCCTCCTGTGGCCGAATCTAAAAGATTTCTAGAAGCAAAATTCAATCCGGCATAAATTTTTTGTATAATCATCCACAAATTCAAACCATGAGTAGGGCAATTACGTATCATTAATTTCATCCTCTCCCAAGCTTGTGCAACATTTTCATGATCAAGTTGCTTAAAATTCATAATATCGTTTCTAAGGGAGATGATCTTAGCGGGAGGAAAATACTTAGAGATAAAAGCATCTTTGCACTTGTTCCAAGAATCAATACTATTTTTAGGCAAAGACGAAAACCAAGCTTTAGCACGATCTCTAAGCGAAAAAGGAAATAGTTTCAACTTAACAATATTGTTGTCCACATATTTCTTATTTTGCATATCACACAAATCAACGAGCTATTTAGATGGGTAGCGGCATCTTCACTAGGAAGGCCGGAAAACGGATCTTTGATGACAAGATTCAGCAAAGCGGCATTAATTTCACAAGATTCACCATTGGCAAGAGGAGCAATCGGAGTGCTAATAAAATGATTGTTGTTGGTATTGGTAAAGTCACACAATTTAGTGTTATCTTGAGCCATTGTGACAAGCAATCAATCCAACACACAAGCAAACAAAAAGCAAGCGAGCAAAAAGAGGCAAATAGAGAAACAGAGGGAGGATAGAGAGAGAGAGAGAGGGCGAATAAAACGGCAAGGGTGAAGTGGGGGAGATAAAAACAAGAGGCGAATGGCAAATAATGTAATGCGGGAGATAAGGGTTGTGATGGGTACTTGGTATGTTGACTTTTGCGTAGACTCCCCGGCAACAGCGCCAGAAATGGCTCGTTGTCGGGAGTCAAATCTTGACTTGCGCGAACCTCCCCGGCAACGGCGCTAGAAATCCTTCTTGCTACCTCTTGAGCACTGCGTTGGATTTCCTTGAAGAGGAAAGGATGATGCAGAAAAGTAACGTAAGTATTTCCCTCGGTTTTTGAGAACCAAGGTATCAATCCAGTAGGAGGCTACGTGCGAGTCCCTCGTACCTGCACAAAACAAATAACTCCTCGCAACCAATGCAATAAGGGGTTGTCAATCCCTTCATGATCACTTACGAGAGTGAGATCTGATAGATATGATAAGATAATATTTTTGGTATTTTTGTGATAAAGATGCAAAGTAAAATAAAAGCAAAGTAAAAAGCAAAGGAAATAAATAAGTATTGGAAGATTAATATGATGAAGATAGACCCGGGGGCCATAGGTTTCACTAGTGGCTTCTCTCAAGAGCATAAGTATTTTATGATGGGTGAACGAATTACTGTTGAGCAATTGACAGAATTGAGCATAGTTATGAGAATATCTAGGTATGATCATGTATATAGGCATCACGTCCGAGACAAGTAGACCGACTCCTGCCTGCATCTACTACTATTACTTCACTCATCGAGCGCTATCCAACATGCATCTAGAGTATTAAGTTCATGAAAACAGAGTAACACCTTAAGCAAGATGACATGATGTAGAGGGATAAATTCATGCAATATGATAAAAAACCCATGTTGTTATCCTCGATGGCAACAATACAATACGTGCCTTGCTGCCCCTACTGTCACTGGGAAAGGACACCGCAAGATTGAACCCAAAGCTAAGCACTTCTCCCATTGCAAGAAAGATCAATCTAGTAGGCCAAACCAAACTGATAATTCGAAGAGACTTGCAAAGATAACCAATCATACATAAAAGAATTCAGAGAATATTCAAATATTGTTCATAGATAATCTTGATCATAAACCCACAATTCATTGGTCTCAACAAACACACTGCAAAAAGAAGATTACATCGAATAGATCTCCACAAGAGAGGGGGAGAACATTGTATTGAGATCCAAAAAGAGAGAAGAAGCCATGTAGCTAATAACTATGGACCCGAAGGTCTGAGGTAAACTACTCACACTTCATCGGAGGGCTATGGTGTTGATGTAGAAGCCCTCCGTGATGGATGCCCCCTCCGACGGAGCTCCGGAATAGGCCCCAAGATGGGATCTCGTGGATACAGAAAGTTACAGTGGTGGAATTAGGGTTTTGGCTCCATATCTGATCGTTTGGGGGTACGTAGGTATATTTAGGAGGAAGGAGTACGTCGGTGGAGCAACAGGGGGCCCACGAGGGTGGAGGGCAAGCCTGGGGGGGGGGTAGGCGCTCCCCCTACCTCGTGGCCTCTCCTTTATTTCTTGACGTAGGGTCCAAGTCTCCTGGATCTTGTTCGGTGAGAAAATCACGTTCCCAAAGGTTTCATTCCATTTGGACTCCGTTTGATATTCCTTTTCTTCGAAACCCTAAAATAGGAAAAAAACAGCAATTCTGGGCTGGGCCTCCGGTTAATAGGTTAGTCCCAAAAATAATATAAAAGTGGATAATAAAGCCCAATAATGTCCAAAACAGTAGATAATATAGCATGGAGCAATCAAAAATTATAGATACGTTGGAGACGTATCAGTACAATCTGCGTGAGTCTGGGTTATGTGTGGTGGGGCTGGTTCTTGGGCAAGTACAACCATGGTTCTATCTGCATCGACAGGTAGCATGATCTTTTCTGAAGACCGTGTGTTTACTCCCACAGATACTGCCATCTCCCCCTCCAATTGAAATGGCTGAGAAACAAGAAATGTAATTTAATGTACAAACATTGTAAGATAAACAGGTGCAATGGTTAGTAGGGAAGAAAACAGGGCATGAAATAATTCACATTTATGTTGTCTAACTAAACAGAATAGCAAGACATAATTTCACATATATGATGGCTAATTAAATAGGATAGCATGACACAATTTCAGATGTATGATGGCTAACTAAACATCATAGAATGACATACTTCAAAATATGATGACTATGTAAATAGGATAACATGATATAACTATACGATGTGTCTATTAAAGTGGTTGGCATGCCATAAATCACAAACATGATGTCAATGGAAACATGATGGCATGATATAATTCACGGATAGAATGACATAATTCAAAATATGATGACTATGTAAATAGGATGAGATGATATACCTATATTATGTCTTTAGAAAATGGGTTGGCATGCCATAATTCAGATACATGCTGTCTATGTAAACATCATGGCATGATATAATTCAAATATATGATTTATATACTAAGCAAGTGAGCAGAGGGCAATTGCATATATGATGTGTCAACTAAGGAGATGGCATTCAGTATTGTGTATATGATGTAAAAACTAAGCATTGCAATACAACATATGCATGATATGATTAATATAACCCTGCCAAGTTTGAGCATACACCTCAGGGGGATAATAGGACTAGTCATCTTCCTCTGAATCCTCCTCTGAAGAGCTATCTGTAACCATCAAGATATATGCTTCATCAGGTAGCATTGTCTGCTCTAAAGACCTTGTTTTCACTCCAGATTTCTCTATCACTAATTCAAATGACTGATGCACAGGAAGAGCAGTTGAATATACAAACATTGGTGACAAATGCAACGAGAAATAGAAAAAAGGACGACATGTTCACATATATGACGCTTGGCTAAACAACATGGCATTGCATAATTCACATATATAATGCCTCGCAACAAGATAGCATTGCATAATTCACATATATAATGTCTTGCAACAAGATGGCATTGCATAATTCACATATATGGTAATTAGACACTAAACACGTGGCATTCACACAAAGCATGTCTAAACTAAGCAAATGACATAGCAATGCAAGATACCATACAAACGATATGAGCAACATAATCCTGCCAAGTTAGAGCGTGCACCTCGGGGGAGGGGGGGGGAATAGGACTGGTTATCGGTCTCTGAATCGTCCTCTGAGGAGCTATCCGTAACCAGCAAGACATGCGCTTCGTCAGATAGCATTGTCTTCTTTGAAGACCTTGTTTCCACTCCAGATTTTTCCATGACCGTGCCGAATGGTTGATGCACAGGAAGAGTAATTGAATGTACTAAAATTGTTGACAAATTTAACACATAATAAAAAAATGATGGCATTATATATTTCACATATAAGATGACTGGCTAACCAGGGTGGCATTGCAAAATTCACATATATGATGCCTGGCTAAACAAGATGGCATTGCATGATTCACATATACGATAAAGAAACTAAACATATGGCATTCACATAAAGCATGTCTAAACTAAGCAGATTACATATTTGATGTACAAAGTAAGCAATGCAAGGCACCATATGCATGATATTACCAACATCAGCATGCCAAGTTAGAGCGAAGACCTCAGGGGGTAAATAGGAGTGGTCTTCTCCTTCTAAATCCCCCTTAGAACAGTTATCTTCCTCTCGATTACAATCCAAAATGGGTGGAGGAGGGGTTGCCTTTGTGCCCACCATGGAGCGATGTCTGCATGAAATTTTATTGCTACGCAAGGCTCGTCTCTTTTTGTCTACATGTTCAGTTCCATTGTGTACAATAACTGACATGCATAGGAATAAAACATAGTGAGATTATGTAAGGAGTGCACGCACAAATCTAGAGTGATGGTAGCAAATTGTGGATAGACCCAAAACCAATGATAGCAGGAAGATAATAGCTTTAGTTAAAAAATGCAGATAATGGCTCCTTTAATGTCTGTTTGCACCCAACATGAAACTCATAGTAGACACCTGAGATTAACCAGATAGTAGACAAATAGTAGTGATTGCTGCCCCAATATGTACCCCACAACCATTTAAAAACTCAAGTTTCAGCATTAGTTTGGACCTGACTCAGAGTCTAATAGGTGAACACGATGAAAAAGTAGCATGTCATCATATTAAGCGATGCATAACGTAAGCAGACACGAAAGAGTGCGATCTCTCTTGTGGACCCGTGTAGTCCTCAAGGTCATCTGCTCAATTGATGATGGTAATGCAGTTGTCGTGGCTGCTGGCAGCGAGGAAGAAGTTCTGAGGTGGCGAAAGAAAGTCTGGAGAGCGGATCCCTGCTGTGGTGAACCCTTTCATCGTTGGAGCAACTGAGCTGGGGTGGAACACATCACAACAGGAGCAGGACAAACCACACAAGGTTTTCTTTGACACATATCTGTTACAGAAGTAATTGTCGAAGGGCTTGTTTGAATTTGATGACTCTAACAATGTAGGGATAGGAAATAGACAGGAATATGATAGGAATGCACGTGCAAAACAGAGAATTTAAAAACACCGAATTTCTGCCAATCTTGGTGTTTGGTTCACAAGAATTGGAAGATCACAGGATGCAAAGAAGCATGGTGAGATTAAGTCAAACCACAAGAAAATGTACGGTTATAATGCTATTATGCTACTATCTCTTAGTCTTGTGCTTCATGAATAGGAATTTGAAAAGGAGGACAAGTGGAAATTAACATTCCTACAATTTTTCTTTCAAGGAAACACTAAAGGAACAAATCCTACAGTTTTCCTTTGCTCCATTCTTTTGAACCAAATGCATGAATAGTAGTACCTTAGGAAACTTTCCAATTCCTATGTTTTTCCTTCACTTTTCCTTTCAAGCACTGGCAATTCTAGTAGGCAGGCTTGAGCAAGGAAAAGCCTACACTCAAAAAATGTTTTTGTGCTACTTATACTACTTTGGATCCAGGCCACTGCCCTACTAGCTCAACTCCCAGGCCCATGACAAATGCACAGCTCAAACACGCAGAGATAAATAATGATGTAATTCAAGAGAGTCCATCACAGATAGCTAAGTTGCCTGGTACCTCACTGCTTGTCATATAGTAGGATAAAATAATCGTATTTCACGTTACTACGTGTGCTCAGTGGACAATATATATAACATGTAGAGTAAAAAAGAGATGCAACAAGTGTACAACCTCTTTGGCGAAGCCATGTCGATCTTAGCGTGATTGGGTTGGTCGGTGAGGATGCTCTGGCTGACTTGGCTGTCGGAGGAGGGGAAGAAGATCTTAGGCGTCTAGAGACAAAGCCGGAGTACTGCTCCGCTGTGATGGAGGGTTTCGTCGTTGGAGCAGCTCCGGTGAGTTGTATGACGCCGAGGCTAAAGCAGGACAAGAGAGACAATGTTAACTTGAGTGGAATTCTACTAGCATCTCCAATAGGTCATGTAAAATACATAACCACAAAGTGCTAGATGTAAAATACATCAGCCGCTCATCTCTGAACTTAACTGTCGAAACGGAATTTAACTGTTGAAACTGAACTTAACTATCGTAACTAAATTTTGTTGTCGAAACTGAATTTTACTGTCGAAACTGAACGCACTAGTAGCAGAAAAGCAGTAGCAGCAACGCTTGCGAGAGCCAGGGCAGCTGGTCATGTAGCAGCATCAGGGTGCGCCGCCCCGCCCGCCCCAAAACCACTCCCCACCACCAGTCCGCCGCTGCCCCAGCCATCCCTCTAGCCCCCCCGTGTCGAGCTTTTTCTTCTGCGATCCCCACGCCACCGCCCCACCACCACCAGCGACCACCGCTCCACCCTAAACTCTAAGATAGATAGTGGGGTACCTCTCTGGCGAGCCCCCTCCCCGCTGCGGCTGGTTCTTTCTTAACTCCGGCGAGCCACCCCATTTCCTGAAAATCGACTGACCCAAAAGTCCATTCAATTGACTGAAGTCTAGCTAAATCGGAGCAACATCGCAAGAAGAGCAAGAGAGAGAGTAGCATCGCGAGCAAGAGCAAGAGCAGACTAGGCAAGGGACCAAGAGCAAGAGCGGAGCAGCAGCGTGAGCGAGAGCTAAAGCAGCAGCTCCTACTGATGTGGACGTCGCCGCCGAGGGAGCGACACCATGGAGGAAGTGGCCGTCCGCCGGCAGCACCATGAGATCGAATCATGAAGAAAATGCGGCGATTAGTGTACAACCTCTTTGTTGGCGCCAATTAGGCCTCAGCTTCATCCGAGGAAACGGTGATGATGCTGCTCTTCCGATGGTGCAGGTGAAGACGACGGTGTGGGAATGGAGGTGGTGCGAAAGACGAGGGGAACATCGGGGCAGCTCCTTGGAGGTGGAGGACAGGGTGGCTGAACCGGTGGGACGATGAGATCGACCATGGATCCTCATCCGGTACGATGGATGAGGGACATCAAGGTGTTGCTGTGGACGATGTCGTCGGGGAAGAGGCTCCAGCTGGGTGGCGGACGGAGGAGGGTGTGGGGCTTCGCGGGTTTTTGCAGCCTCGGTGTACGAATGGGTGGGCAGATGGGATGGGAGTGGGGAACCATGGCTTAGGGACGCGCTTGTCCAAAATGTGGGGTAAGTTATAAAAGTACCCCCACCGATTTGAGCTAGGTGGTCTTTCGGTTCAGGGGTATCACGGGTATTTTGCGTGTCGAGATATCGCAGGAGGTGGGAGTTTTCGTGCGCGTTGTAATTTTGGGATAGCAAGGCGTGGGTTGAGATGGAGGGAGTTTTCGGAGCACAACGAGACAAAGATATATCTAAAATATTTCGGGGTAACAAGGCGCGGGTTGAAGAGGCGGGAGTTTCGTAGCACGATAGACAGAGATGCTAGCTTAAAATTTCGGCATAACAAGGCGAGGCTTGAAATTTCGGGAGAACAAGCTTAACGTGTACCCAAAAAATACAATTTGCACCTCATCACTATAGAGAGCCATGTCCCATTTTACTATGTTACTAGAAATGCATTCAAATACAACAAAAAAACTAAAAGAATCGGGACAACAAACATAACGTGTACAATACCAAAACAATTTGCACTTCCCTCAACAATAAAAAAACAATGTGTGTTGTCTAGCATATGGACTAAATCTGAGTACATTTTCCCTGTTTGAATGGGATTGTACTCGGGTTAGTTATACAACCATCTAAATATTATCTTCACAACACATGACATGAATATAGGAGAAGTAAATTCCTATATAAATACGAACTACATGTACATACGATCTCAAATTCAAATATATGTATCCATTTTATGTTGAATTCAAATCATAGTACATGTATGCTCTAGCTAGATGTTCGGAATCTAAACCATGTATGATACTACGTACAATGTGTTTAACACGCACAACACAGACATAAACACCATTTAGACTAGTAAGGTACATGTGCATTGCACGCATGAGATTTGGCAACCAAATTATTAATAAATACCACATTATAGCATGCAAGCTTTGAGTCATATATGCATGATGTAGATGTTCGTTTAATTCTTATAGTTCATTTCATTCAAAATCATCTAGTTTTTATAAGAAAGCTAATCTATTTTAAGATTCATGGAATTGTGTGTTGTAAAGCATAAAGTAAAAACAAATCATGTAGAAAAACATTTTGGCAATTCTGATACGGAAGATTCTAGAACAAAGAAGAAGTGCTTGTGTTTTGAGGTTTGTGCATTATGCTTAAGTTCAACCATGGAGTCTTCTAGATTGTACATGTGGCAAAATCTGGTGGAATCTAGATGATATCCAACGACCAGTAGTGCTCAAATTTGCCATCTCTGCACCATCGGATTGGCTTCATCCAACAACCATCTTTCAAAGTTAAAGTTATCCGGACACTATAAAAAATAAAAAATATATAATATATAGGGGTATAGATATAGATATGTGACGCGAAAGCCACCCATCTACTCCAGTTAGAATAGTGTGTCCATGCACGGATGCAATGTGGCCAAACGATGTCTACCATCAGTATCTCAAATTCAAATCAGTCTGACCTTGTTCAATGTGTATACAGTATAACATGCTCGTTTCCAAACCACATTGCGCATATCTCAATTATATTCATGCATGCATGTGTTTCAAACATCATGATCTCTTATTCAAATATTTGAATTCAACTTTACATTGATTATGACCTCACCTAGTCTTTTACACCCACACAGTCGTCTTCTCTTTATAATTGTACCACTAACTTTCTCTCGTGCATGCATGCATGCACACTCACTACCAATCAGCATTATCCATCGCACACATGCAATCTTTTTCTTCGGGTCGGTCTCCCATGCATGCACACACACACACACCTCCCCCTCTCCATCATATCAGGCATTCTTTATCTCTCACGTGCATGCCCAATGATCGATGGTCCTCTATGTGTGTGTATATATAGCAAGGTCTTTCCCAGTTTTCCACACAAACCGATCAATCTATATATCTAGTGAGGTCTCACCCTCTTTCCCACGTCCACGTTGATCAATCTATACCTCTCTATATAGGATTACATAGCTAATACACCCACATTAATTATACATCCAATGCCCCCTCTCATCATCCATGCCTTCCGCATCTCTCAGACACGTGCACAGTGGCGAAGACAGGGGGCAGCAAGGGCCCTACTCCTCTAACATCACTATATATCGAGGCTAATTTGAATGTGATCATTAGAAAATTGCTGGTAAAATGGTTTAAGTTGATGAATTGGCCCTCCTCGTAAAGGATTAGCAATGCTTAGCCCCCTAGCTCATTAATATTTCATGCTCCGCCAGTGCATGCAACAGTGCACGTTGTCACCCCCTCTCTTTAAATATTGATCTTGCACTTGCGCACTCCTTCATAGTCTCCCTCCACTTGGCCCCTCACAACATCTTCTAGCCCCAACCGGATTTTTCCACATGTACAATCTAGCAGACTAAATGGTTAACTTAAACATAATGCACAAACCTCAAAACACAAGTGCTTGTCCTTTGTTCTAGAATCTTCCGTATCATAACTGCCCAAACTTTTTTTCTAGTTGAATTGCCATGATTTGTTTTTACTTTATGCTTTACAACACACAATTCCACGAATCATAAAATAGATTAAGGGCTTCTTTGATTCAAAGGACTCTTAAAGGAATTTTGGAGGATTCTAACCCTTAGGAATTTTTCCTATCTTGGTTGTTTGATTCGTAGGATTGTAAACCATAGGAATTTTTCATAGGATTCATTTGCACTAGATTTCATAGGAAACATCCCATCCACTCAAACCTCTTTGAAAGAATCCTGCATTTTTCTATGCACAATCAAACACTCGTACAAACCTGTAGGGTTCAAGACGACATTCCACTCTAATCCCATGTTTTTCCTATTCCCACGTTTTGGAAATCCTACGAGTCAAAGAGGCCCTAGCTTTTTTATAAAAACTAATTGGTTTTGAATGAGATGAACTATAAGAATTAAATGAACGTTTACATCAGGCATATATGACTCAAAGCATACATGCTATAGTGTGGTATTTATTCATAATTTGGTTGCCAAATCTGATGCATGCAATGCACGTGTACCTTACTAGTACTTCGAGTATGTGCAAAACACATAAATTAGAATTCCAATGGCACGCTACATAGTGTCTCTCTTACAGTTCATGAAGCCACATGTCACATGTGGAGGCGTTGTCGTGACCTCCTTGTGTGGATTGATCACAATGACGTGCTGCTAGTTCCAGAAGAATGTAATCGTCCTCTCTGAGGCACACTGGCGGTACATGCATGAAGCGATGATGTGCATGCATGCCATGCACAGACTCATTCCCTCGCACGCACACGCGGGTACACAGGGCGACACATTTTTGTACGAAGATCCACCCCATGTGATAATTTGACACATGTAAAGTCCTTCACTTCATTGATGGTCAATTAATACAATGCCTGCAAATTGAGTGGACGTGAGGGAGGAAGAAAGACATTACTACTCCACTGCGTGCATGCGAGTAGTTAAATCATGGGTTGCTACTTCCATTGATCTCCTTCGTATTTTGTGCCAATTTTTGACCATATTTTTAAGTAACATAATATTTATGTATGTCATAAAAAGTGGCACAAAAAAAGGGGGCCAATAAACCAGGACGCAGGCAGCATGATCAATTTTTGCCAGGGCTACTGTTGGTTGCCTTTGTATTTAAATATGGACGGAGTGGAGTAGTACTATCTTTATCTTAGCCTCGTAGGGCTGTCCCAGCGCCTAGGCTCGCCTCCCCACCTCGCCCACCGGATCCCGCCATGGAGGATCCCTTAGATCCCAAGATCCCGCGGGCTGCCCTCTCGCTGCTGCGCGCAGCATTGCCGCCTTTGAGAAAAACCCACATGTGTTTTAGAGGTGATCCATTGCTCTGGAATCATAGATCGGTGGCACCGGAGGACATGCCAAGGCTGCATTTCAGGTGGTGGGCAGCAAGGGCAAATCATATTGAGGAAGTGTCGCATCGATTAGAGAGAAGTTCCAAGGAGCTGCGCCTGGCGCAGCACAAGGCGGAGGCGCAAGTCGATCTCAGTGGGAGAGATGCTGAGGGATGTCAGCATCTGGCAGCGTTGCATTGATTTCAAGCTAGGGCTAATGGCAGAGATCACATTCACGGAGTCGAGTGCAGAGGAAAGAACGCACATGCCTGCGCAATGGCATGAGCAGCTGGTGCCACTGTTCAAATGGGCGGTAGGAGAAGCCAAATCCCGGGACCAGTTGCGGCGGCGCCGCTGGGCATGCATCGTAGGCAAGGTGAGCTGCCCTCCTTCCCCGCCAGTGATGTAGTGACCTAGTCGGTTGCTGCTGCAGTGAACTTGCAACGCCATGTCGGTTTGCAACCTTGACAATCACTCCATCTATATGTATTGTATTCCTGTGAAAATACTTGGTCGTTTGGAAAAAGATGGTAATTGATTTATCACTATTTTTAGAATGCTTGGTCGTGACAATCAACCGAAGCCACAACCAGAAGTCTCCATCACGTAATACTTTACGGTCGGTCACACCAGCAGACGGTCGGCCGAACCCACGTCTCACTGAAGGGACACGCATCGGCTTGGTCTGACATGTACGACCAGTTACATCACTGACTTGTGCGACCACATTTGAGCAGTGTAGTACTCCCTCTATCTTAGTTTACAAGTCTTACACGTGTACCTAGGTCATTAATTTAACCAACTTAATAAGAGACATACATTATGAAATATATATCATTACAAACTCCAAATATTGTATTTTTAATGATATATTTTTTATGTTAAACAATTTATTTTATATAAGTTACATTGACAACCTAGATACACGTGCAAGCCTTGTAAACTGAGATGGAGGGAGTACTTGAAATTTATGTTCCACTAAATTCATCGGGAGCCATTTCGGGCCTCGAAACCAAAACCATCAATTAATCTTTACCCTGTTCCCATCACATTCCAAAGTACTAGTGCTACAATTAAGTGCAAGCCTGCTCACACCTACTAGTACGTACCAAACCTGAATGTGTTCCCACTATGCAGGTTGTAGTACTAGTGCTAGTACTTAGGTTATAAAAAGGGGAACTACCTAACCGAAAATTACTCTACCTTCCTCCTCATAAGTCCTTCTTCGTTCGTCCTTGCCATGGCCGGTGTGCAGAGTTCTAGGTCGAGAACTACTCATAACAAAGGAGCGGTAACCAAGGCTGCGGAAAAAAAGAGGGCTCGCCGCCTCACAGAGACCTTGAAAGATCTCTCACAGGCAGGCGATGGATCCCAGGAGAGCCCTAGCCGTGGAGACGAACATGCTGAGCTGGCGGCGCTGGCATGCCCGATCAGCTCAATAAGCACCTCAATAAGCATAAGGAGTTCATCCACGTCTTGGTGGAGCTGCTGAAGGAGAGCCTTGACAACATGCCCACTGGGCTCAATGAGTAGGGGGAGTTGACCACCGGCTTGGTGATGCTGCTGAAGAAGAGCATTGCCTTGGAGAAGAAGACGACCGACAAAATCCTGCAACTTCAGGAGGACAAGGCGAAGCTCTGCCACGAGCTTGACCTGCTGAAGGAGGAGAACGCCGGCAGGAAAAGCTGCATGAGAATAGTAGTTCCTCGATGAAGATGTTGCAGGCCCTCATCATGGAACAGAAGGAGGAGTTGGCGAAGCTCCGCATCGAGCACCCGACTGTTGTCAAGGTACGTAATGCGGCCGTGGAATAGATGATGAAGGCTCGCATCGAGAAATCCCGTGTCATGGACAGAATGAAGAAGATGGCGGATGAGACACGCAAGGAGATGGAGGTCGTAGAGGCGATGAAGAAGTAGTTATGACTCTGCGGCCAGCAACCCTTCATGTAGTAGAGAGCAGCGCCCCAGACTTGTGTGTGCGTCATCCTTCTTCTTTTTGGGATGATAATCTTCCTTCTTCTTTTGCTCCTGTGTTTCTTCTTTTGCTTCGGGTGTTTGACAGCACGTGTCACATTCTGTGCGAGGCATGAATGGAACAATGCTAACAATGAGATGACTAGCAAATTAGATCATTTTTATCGCCACATGGCACTAGGCTGCTGTATTTCATGCTCCTCTGTCGTATTCCAGTGGAAAACTTGAGTATACCACATGGTTCTTTGCTCCTCCTCAAGTCCTCGGCACATTTATAGGAGCAGTCAAATCACAAGGCCCCGCCTTCCAGCAGTAATGAGCCGTCAAATCAAAAAGGCCCTCGCCTCTCTTTAAATCGACCAAGCTAGACTACCCCACCCTCTATCCTTTTAAAAAATGTACACTTTTGTACAGTAGTAGTATAGATGGATTGCGCCATGGAGCAGAACTAACAAGATGAAATTAAAGAAAAAATGTGGTACATATAGAGAGCTCATCGCCAAATTATGCATATAGTACTATTAAAAAAGCTAGTACATGCTTAAATGTGGTGCTAAATTCTATTAAAGAAATTACCATACCTATTTAATTCTTGTGTTCTTATTATTTATGCCACTAGTTGTGTATCACTACTCAGTTTTGCCATTAGAAGTTACAACTACTCAAAAAATGCCATCGATCCGTGAGATGCCTTCTCAAAAATGCAATTAGATATCTCAAAAATGCCATTGTTAAGTTAGATATTTGCTCAAAAATGCCATTAGACATTGTTATTTTCACATCAAGCCCGTTGACCATGTTATATGACAAAAATAAGACGATTCTCACAGTGATCAGTGTGGCCCCGCTTGTCAGGAGTAACCAAGTGAATAATTTTGTAGAAAATAAGAACGCTATTGGGATCAAGTAGGCCCCATACTTTATTTTACTGTAGTGAGATAGAGGGAGAGCTGGCATGTTGGTCCATCGATATTTATATCATTATAACATGACAAAAGATATTTGAATCACAATAATGGTGTCCAGGACAACACACCCCTCAAATAAAACTAAGCACCCTGAAATTTTTTGACAACTAAATTGCCGGCTATATGATGTTGGCCATATATATTGTACGCATATAATGTGAAGAAACGAGTGGTAGTACTATACAAACTAAAAGATGAACTGTAAGAAATACTAGTATGTACGTACTAAAGAGTTAAAGTAACGAGAAGGAACATAACATTGTTCTGCTGGGGGCTCAGCACAACACAGACCTCAAATAAAACTAAGCACACCTGAAATTAAACTAAGCAACTAATCTAGTAGACACTGCATTAGAACCACCATGAGGAACGACACTGCCACCTTACTCGGACTCCTCGTCCACGTGCTCGACTTTGTCCTTGTCCCTGTTCCTCTTGGCAGACACTTCTTTGCTTGAACCGCACACTTGGCTCTTGCTCTTCATCCAACCATTGTAGATATTGAAACAAAGGTAGGCATCCATTGCAGCATAGTGGATGTGGTCTATAACTAGTACATTCCACTTCCATGCACGATGAAACTTGGGTGGAGGTTTCTTCAGTTTATGTATGAAGGATGAACCATGGCTCCTGCCAGGGTTAGCATTGAAGGCTGATCACGGGAGGGCACCAGCCCATTCTTCTGGAGGTCGACGGGCTCGCCTACAACGAGGCCTATCAGACCCAGGACTGTTCTGTCATTCGTAAAGTCCATGGTAACGAATTTGACTAGGCTTCCCTTGAGGAAGTTCTTAAATTCCTCACACTCAACGTCGGCATGGCATATGTGGTGGACCAAGCATAAGTCATGCACGCAAACCTGGATCACGGCGGGCTTCATCTTCTCTTCCTCCTTTAGATTCTTCTCTTTGTCTAGGGTTGTGGTGTACTCAACATCTAGCCCAGCGACCCACTCATCATTTGAGTTTTCGAACATGCGTCTGAAGCGAGCAAGGCAACCTTTCACCGTCACGGAGGAACGGGTGTAGATGACGTTGAACTCATCGTCGGTGATGGTTCTAACCTTGTACTCACCGCTGATCATGGGGATTTGGGACACCATGGATTTGGGAGGAGGGTTAGGATTAGTGGAACTTCCGTAATGTGAAAGGACGGAACGACTAGGAGTGAACTGTCGTAATGTTAAAGGACGTCCGGGGACGAGTATGAGCGAACTGCCAGCGGTTTTTCGATTGTAAAAATGTTGAGTGGGGCGTGCGAACGACAGGGTAGTGGCTTGCCTGGTGGATAAACGGATTCATGCACAGTACTATGGGGGCCCAATTAGATGTCTTGTCTACTCGACGCCCAATTAAATGGCTTTTGATGTCATGTTAAGCATCGGGAAATTTACAGGTGATACGCAGCTTTCCATTCTCCCATGATACGGGCTTCCGAGGGCCCTTGGATCTGAGATCGAACGGTTGCATGGTGTGATTCTAGACCTATGGATGAATATCCTATCCTAGAGGGTTATTCTGCAATTTTTCAGCAACTTAGCATGCGACTGTTTGATCTCAGATCCAAGGGCTGCCAGGAGCCCGTATCATGGTCGCGCATGCCACGATCGCCGCCTCGCTCGTGCGGTCGCGCCCTTGGAGATTTAACATGGTGCGTTAGGCTATTTGATGTTGGCATGTCATACGTAGTAATCACTTAGTCACTCATACAACAATTATAGCTATAAGGTTGGCTATAAGAGTATTTTTTTTACTTCTCTCCATCTCTTTCTTTGTAGTATTTATTGCATTGCCAAGGAGTGACCTCTTCCAATGAAATGGTGCTTAGATGAGGTGCTAAGGGCATTAAATGGCTTAGCAACTCAAGTCCCCAATGCATAGATGCTTAGTTTTTTGTTGCTAATTTTGCTTCATTTAATCAGCTATAGACTCAAAATTGTATTTTCATCTAGGTACACGCGCTTAGCACCGTTTCTTCCTGGGATCACCAAACTAGTCTGTCTCTTCTTAATTAACTTGCCACATCAGACTTTATGCCTATGTGGCAGGCTTAGCACCTGTGCGAGCAAGTACAATAGTGGGCTATAAGCCCGCTTACATGGCATTTTTGCATATGTGGACGAAAGAGGCAAGGAAAAAGTGGAGGAGTGGTCTCTCATGCAAGATCCACCTCTACATGGTGGAGCATTGGGAGAGGCACCTGTATACCATGGAGGTGGTCAGGAATCGGGAGACTCACGCCGGTCGTAGCACCAAGTTAAAATGATAATGGCAAGTCAAATCACGGGGCCCCATCTATCCAGCAGTAACTCGCTGTCAAATCACACAGCCCTACGTTTGCAGCAGCCTACTCCCTCATCTTCTCGCGTCTCTGTCGAACCGACTAGGCGGAACTGCCCCGCCTACCATGCGGGAAAAGCCCCGTCCTCAACTTTTAAATAGTACAGTATACTAATTTTGTATCCATGGATTGCCCCATGGAGCAAAGCCTCAAGAAAATGGCGGTACACATTTACGGAGTATACATCACGCCCGTCGCATTCACATCGCACCCTAGACGGTCGATCGGTATGGCACGCTGCTCTCCGAATGGAACACGCGTCATATTGCGTTTGCACACACATGTGGGACCGCAATTCAGAACCGACCATAGGCACACTCCCCGGCCCCGCAAGTTGGGTGAGTTAATAGAAGAGAGAGAGACGAGCGATAGTACTAGAGAAGTGTTGTACAGACGGTGGTGCCTGGACGATCCCTGGATGACACGGAAGATCAGTTCGTCGATGCATGTGACCACACTCCAGCAAACACACCTGGATTGGCTATCGTCTACATATCGTGCAGGTTGTGTTGTACATGGCTGTAGTTCTAATGAGAAATAAAAAAAGGTTTCTTGTCATCTCACAATATTAGCTATCATGTGCTTCGGATCACTGCGAGGGTTAAACATCGACAAATGAGTTCCTCCAAGGCGCTGGTCATTGTGGGCACATGCACGAAGACTACTCAGCTGCCATCTAGGTCTAGCCGGCTATGTTAATTAGGACATCTATCAATGGATCCCTTTTGTACGAGTTTATCTTTAATTTGAGCTTTGATCATCGTCTAGTTTGTCCGTTGGGATTCATGTTGTCTTCTTTGGGCATCGAGGTTATGGTTTCTTGTCATGTGGCATTTTTTCGTGTTATATGTTATAATCCGGTGCTTCAGATCAAAATGACAACAACTGCACCTCTGGGCACGTGCATGAAGACTTCTCGACAGTCATTTATGAGGTCAAGCTGGCTTTGGTAGACAAAAGAAAACTAGTACCCCACTACATAGGCAGGAGCCTCCGTGCTTGCTTGCTAGTGTTGCTCTCTTCACACTGTTGCGTCCCCTCCAGATCGAAACACGACAGCGATAGCCACACTCTCTCTCTCTCTGGTCACTTCTGGTCACAGATCTAGCCGGATCCTCTCCACCGTGGAAGGTGAGAAGGTGCAACGTTCACGCGGTCATCCTCGGCGACGACTCTTACCCACTGTTGGCGCGTCCCGATCCAAGCACTGCTGGCTAGGAAGGGCCTCCGACTCCTTCTTCCTCGCTGTCGTAGTGTGGGCAGATCCAACCTCCCGTCGCCCACCTAGCGACATCCCGGCGACCCTCAGGTATAACTTCCTTCAAAACCGGCCTTTCTCTACTTCCCGAGCTCCTAACATTGCAGCATTTGTATCTTTTACTATTTCTCGGCCCCCCTCGTAGATAGGATCGATCTGCTATTCGAAAGCCACCTAAATTTTTACTGTTAAGAGGTAAAACTAGTTCATGCACTCAAATCTAGTACTACTTGGTTCAAACAAGGAAGAAAGGGGGTTGGGTTGAGGGAAGATTTGTTACCTGAATCTAGGACTTGGTCGAAAGAGGAAATAATGGGGGCGAAAAGTAGTAGAGACTAGCTATCCAACTAGTCTCTTGGTCTAATAGGGAAATAAAGGGAAACATAGTACAAACTCAATATAAACCTGATCTATTGGTTGAAAAAGGAAATAAAGTGGGGACTTGGGGACAAGTCAACAGAGTACTAGATTTGCTAGCCTCACACAGTATAAGGTGGCTATACCGAACAAAAATGGGACCAACCCAGATATCCTGTTCTGATGTTTGTTGCCCCGAGCCACTCTTATGTAACGCCACTGGTAAAATGTAGAAGTCACACTGTTAAAAGTAAGGACACATTAAACCAATGTTGTTTTCAATGTAATGCCTCCTGTAATATAAATCATTGGCACTTTTTTTCATGTCCTGCTAAATTTCCCATTAAGATATGTTGCTTCTTTTCATTAGAAATGCAACTGTCCTAGTCCACCTACTCTCCCGTGCCCAAATACCAACTCTGTAGCAGCTATTAATGTAATGTTGCTGGTAAAATTAAGCAATGGCACCATTAAAGTAATGTAGTATTTAACGGTTGTCATAGTTAATCCTAATGCCCACACTAATACCTAGCAATGTTGCTGCTTTAGAAATTGCTACTGTCCTTGTAGGATTGCCATTCAGATAAGGAATATGCTTCTTTTCATTTGATGTATGTTTCATCACTTGTTAGTCACCCTCCTTTCCACCTTTTTTGTGCAAATAGAGATATACATTTCACGCTTAATCTTAGTTGAATTGCACAAAAGATATCCAAATTATAGTTGAACATTCCAGGAGCTTCACAACCAGCCTTGATATTGCTCAATTTTATTGCAAATAATGAATAAGAAGGTTTGTGGGTTTCATTCTCTGATGGAAATGGAACCAAGGCTAGAGCCCTTTTCTTAAAAAATGAAGAAGAAGTTGCTAGCTGATGGGACATTCCTTCATTTTAGGTGAACTGCACTGAAAGGTCCCATGAATTGAATCATCCATGTTGGTGTCTGGTTTTTATCCCTTCTATGATGGCGTTGACTGCAGATATGGTTCCCATCATGAGGTATGTTCCTTTTTGGTCTGACCATTTGCCAAAGATCATGCATGTTGAGTCTGCTCTTGTGCTACTATTTTGGCACTGCCATGATAAAGCAGTAATGTTATTATTTTGCACCTTAATCTAGTGGCACTATTCATTTGAGGCAATGTTTTGGCACCGCTAGTGCCACTGATTTTTTTTATATATCGAAAGAAGGGGGTTTCCTCCGATTTCATTAAATAAACCCAACCATAGAGAACCATTATCCAACAACATTTCAGTGTAAATGGGCAGTTAAGCAACTACTACTAGAATAGACTGAGTACTAGCAGGAGACAAGTTCGCAACATAAGCTAGGAAGGTAGGGGGACACAACACCAACTCGACCAAGTTTGGATTACAACCCAAATGCTATCACAGAAACATCAAGGGGGAAGATAGGGACTGAAAGAGTCAGTTTCAGCATTGTAGTCTAATCACCCCCGGCCTCCATCCTTGCGACGCACGGTACACCTCATTTGCCACATGCTCGACCCTAGTGCCACTGATAAAATGAAGTAATAATATAGTTAAAATAGAGTGAGTGTCCTCTCTATCATTTCATTTCCAATGTAGATAAAGAAAGTGCTTCTCATTGTTAGTATATGTTTCATCAACTAGTCCCATTGTTAATGTTTAAGCGTTTCTGCAAACTGGGGTGCTTAATTTTAGTTGATCTGCACAAAAATAGAGATTGGAATGTCTCTAGGCCCCTGCTTGTATTACCGCTGTACACTGATGTTCATCACTGGCAGAAGGTGTATCGGGGAGACTTGGGTCGATTTCCAGTATGAGGCGTACCGTATGAGGCATCGCAGGGCCCATCTCGTCCTCGCAACATGGCATACTATGATACTATCACAATATTTTCTTCTATTTATTAGAGTATGTTTCGTCAACTAGTGCCACTATAATGTAATCATGCTTTTTCATTATCTGTGCAAACAGGGTTATTCAGCTGCATTTTGGTGGAACTACACAAATGTACGGATGGAACCGACATATATGCAGAGTGTGAGGTGTGCCAAGTAAAAATTACCGACACCAACCATGATCCATGCACACATTGGCATCCACCACCACCAGTGGGATGTGTGGCGCTCTCTGTGGACGGACCTTTCTCGACAGCGAATCCTCTAACCAAATACTAGTAGCTTATATTGGCAGTTATCTAGGGAGTACTCTTTTCTGAAAGAAGCACCAAACTATTTTTCTTTATTTGTACACTATGTCACAACTTTGACCCAAAGGTCCAGAGCTAGTTTAGGGAGATTGGCGTAGTACTCGGAGACTAATTGTAAGCATGCTTTTCATTAGCTATCACACTGATTGTAAGCACGAGCAGATGGACGATTAGGTTGGTGCGAAGCTCCCTACCGCCACTGTTGAAACGAGGTGAGCGTCGAGGGAACCGTGGAGAATAGCGGGGAAGTGACATCGCACCATCCGGCCTCCTCTTGCGGTGGGAGAACGAATACTCCTGTGGCTCCGGCTGGCTCTACACCCTCACGAACGACACACTGTACTCGATCGAGACCTTTGACCTGTACGCCCACCACCTCCGTCTAACTTTTGCCTCAGACTATGGCGTGACTGCTGCTGAGGAGTACATCGTTGCCCTCATCACTACTGTCTCTCTCTTTTGCATACATTGCCAGATGGCCCTCACCATCCTCGAAATTTCCCACTCATTGTCAAACCAAGTAAGGATCTCCTTCAAACTAGCTAACTTTGACTGGTCGCCACCGGCGATCTTCCTGATTCGCTACTGCATCCTCTCCATAGATGTCCTTCTAAGTGGTCCAGTGCTAGCTTTGGAAGATGGGAGGAGAGACGGTGGTCTTGCAATGGAGAAGAGGGAGAGGCGAGGCGGTGGTTTTGGAATGGAGATGGTGGAGAGGAGAGACGGTGGTCTTGCAATGGAGAAGAGGGAGAGGCGAGGCGGTGGTTTTGGAATGGAGATGGTGGAGAGGAGAGGGGGTGGTTTTGCAATGGAGAAGAGGGAGAGGTGAGACGGTGGTTTTGGAATGGAGATGATGGAGAGGAGAGGAGGTGGTTTTGCAATGGAGAAGAGGGAGAGGAGCATGCGACGGCGACTTAGGATTAAACGAGAGGGCCGGTGCGCTATGGCTGGATCGAAATCAAAATCAATTTACCCTTCAATTAAGAAAGCGATCCCACATTAACTAGTCTCCCTTTTATTCTGGGTCATAATTGATCAGGATTTTCACAAATAAAATATATGTTATACGTTGCAAAAACAATATAATTTGAAAGTACATTCATATACTAACCAAATGATACAATTTTTGGTGACATGCATTCACATTTTGCTTGTCAAATATAGTACATGGTCAAACTTTGACCCAAAATACGCAAAACAAAAAAATACTTCCAAGACCAGCGCCGCTCCTCTCCTCTTAAACCACCGCCGCTCCTCTCCTGTTCCAATCTAAATCTAGCACTACTCCTCTCCTCTTCCATTTCAAAACCACCGCCCCTCCTCTCCTGTTCCAATCCAAAACTAGTGTCGCTCCTCTCCCATTCTAATCCAAAACCAGCTCTTCTCATCTCCTCTTCCATTCAAAAACCACCGTCGGCAAGTGAAGATGTTGTGGATAAGTAGATCGATGTAGGAGTACAACCGATACGCTAGGATCGCAGACGGCGACCCTGTGAAGCTAGATAGGATGTTGGAGATACAGTCTTGGTTGGCAACAAGGACCAACTAGCAGCGACGACGACATCCATGGCTAAATATCTGCAATAGAGCGAAAAGGCGGCGATACTCCCGAAGGGAGTCGCGCGGGAGTACATAGAGCTGCTCCTCTAGGCCATGTAGCAAACAGATTCACCGACTCCGATCGTGGGGGAGCAGTGGTGGGAGTATTGATCCCAGATGGAGCCATTTGTGAGGGTGTCGTGCCAGAGCGAGCCGGTGCAGTCTTCGTCGACCGAACCCAACTTCAAGAGGAGAAAAGCAGTTGGCCCGATGACGCTTCCCCGCCATCCTCTCCCTCGCCATTCCAATCGTCTCATGGGGCGGTTGTCTGCCACCGAGGAATAGGAGGGGACTGCCCGCCAGCCCAATAGTCGGGCAGGTTGTGAATTGTCAGGAGGAGCTTAGGGTTGTCAGTATTTGCAGGTTGTGAATTGTGTTTTGTGTTGTGTATTTTGAGAGTACTTTCAGATTTGCAATATTGAGCATATGAAGTATTTTATGAATTCTAGAGATATATTCTTAGCACTTAAACATGTAGTTTCATAGGAGTATAAAAGTGCGGGCAATGTGATTCTTAGAGAAGAAACTGCAAGTATCAGTTTCAGATAAGAAACTGCAACTTTCAGAGGCAGAGCATTTATAATAACACGACCTTTTCAAACAGGGATAACATCATGTTGGAAGTTTTATTCATGGTCGAAAATGGAACTACCAGCCAGTTAACATCATGCTGATTAACATTCATGCATAGCTCATCTTCATATGATGCACAATCAAAAATATATGCTATTTTCAAAATGCCCACATAATGTCAAGTGTGCGAAAAACAGAGAAAACGAGGGACGAAGTTTTGGAAAGTGTTGGATGTGGTGTGCATAGATAACAATGGGGACCCACATGTCAATAATGACAGAGGCAAAAAATTTGGAGATATTTTCCCTGCATCAGGTGGAATCGAACCTGGGCGGAACAGCTGTCGGATAGTGTCACTTGGCCACTAGGCTAGTTCAGTACTTTCGTTACAAATAAGGCACTGCCTCAGGTGGTCTGATCTCCTCCTGCACCTTTGTGCGCTAGCCGCGGTGCCACCGTCTCCCTTTGTGAATATGTTGAACAAACGAGAGGAATCTGGAGAGGACTGTACGTGGAGAGGCGGACGATCGGGACCCACCATGTCTATGGCCGTACACAAGCAAGTGTCTCATTGAAAAAATACTTCTCCTAATGCTATACTCACGTTGGAGCCCACACGTTTGTCAAAATGGTTACATTTTTAGGTGCTTTAACGTAGTTACTAAAGGAGATAAATTAACAATGAAACCGGGAGCTGGCAGGTATCATTTATTATCACTCGGGCAGCAAGTATCAGCTGGGTTGTGGGCTGCCTCATCTAGGTTTTCTTTTTTAACATGCGCAGCCCATGACATGGCAGTTTGTATTTTCTTGAGGGCCGTCATGTATCGACCGGCCTATGGACCTCCCATCCGAGGTTTTTTTCCTGAAACATCAGCAACCCAATTTATGTATTTTTTGAAGAAAACACAGAGGTCTATTCTATTTTTCTCTAATAGGAACGCCTGGTCCAACTTATGTTTCCCTTCCAACTATATTATATGTATTTAAATTATTTTATATGCTATTATATATTATTGTTATTGTCATCATATATTAAACAGATACTTACACATGTAAGAAAACAATATCCCACATCTTATTAACTTATAAAAATAATTTCTTAACAATAAAATCCTGGATTTTTTTGGCAACGAAAATCCTGGTGATTGTGTACAAAAAGCTTGGCAAGATTTAAGGACCAATGTAATAATAAATCACTTATTATTTAAATATATTTATAACAAAATGCTCAGCCCCTGTTTATTTTTTGATAACATTGCTGCGCGCAACCCATAATTATAATTAGAATCAGCCCAGCAAAATCGTGTATTTCGAGAAAGTGCAAATGGCCTGTAATTTTTTAGGAAAAAAATAAATGGGCCGCATGGATGCTACATTATTTGTTCACCTAGCCCAGCAAATGGACTGTAATTCTAAAAAAAGAGATCAAATTGACTGTAAATTCTGAAAAAATGTGTTGAATACGTGCCACATTTTTGGAGGCTGAAATGTGGGCCAATAGGTCGAAGCCAACGCAAGTCGTTGTCAACTTAGTTAACAAATGATTCTGACATCGTTAGCCATTGGATTTACATCCAACGACCAACATTCATCTTCAATCTCTCGTCTTCTTCCTCCATTGCCGTCGGGACCACCTTCTCTCGCCTCCTGCTGCTAGCAGCTCTGCTTAGCACGCTTCATTGTGAAGCGCTACCCCACCGCTGGCCAGGCCATTCGTCCACCCCTCCACACCTCCTGTTCTTCTCCACCGACTGCCGAACCGCACCGCAGCAGAACCAGTTAACCCTCGTACACCTCTCCGTCTGCGACTCCACTCCCATGTCTTCCCATCTCCAGCTCGTTGCTGTCCGGGGCCTCGCTGTCATCCACCACCTTGGATGCACTCGGCGTGGAGTGGTCAACATGGTCAATGATCGACATCCATCAGAAGTGGACTGTATGTGGAGAGGCTGACAGCTAGGTCCACGGCAGCAGGCAAGGAAATGCCTCCTTATTACACGCAAAATAATGATTCCTCCAGCTGATAGCTGGGACCCACTGGAAGGGCCTATGTATGTCGCAAAAAAAAGTTCCCCTCGCTGACAAGTCAGACCCACCAGCTATATATTCGCACGCAAGGAAGTGCCTCCTTATTACGCACAAAAAAATGAATACCCCCCGGCTAGCTGGGACCCACCATAGTGGGAGGCTGACTTGTGGGCCTACTAAGTTGACGGGGATGGAGGGCTTTGTCAACTTAGTCAATATGAACGATTCTAGCTCCAGTGACCGTACGATGTCCATCCAATGGCCGTAGTGCTTCTTCAACCTCTGGTCTTCTTGCTCCAGCCACCCAAACCAGCGCCGGTCGTGCCGCGCGCTCCTGCCTCCCATGGCCGGATGTGACGCCAGGGAGGCCTCACCACCCCTACTACTCCTACCGTTGGCTAGGCCATCCCTCTACTCACCCACACCCCTGTTATTCTGTGGCAACGACAGACTCACACCGCAGTCGAACCAGTGAACCCTCGCACTCCTCTCTATGTGGGCACCCACTGCCACGTCTTCCCTGGCTCCGCGTCGTCCCCTTCCTAGGCCTCACCGTCATCCACCGCCCTGGTGCTCTCGGCATGGCGTGGTCAACATGGTCAAGGAACGACTTCCATCGGAAGAGTATTATACGTGGAGAGGCCGACAGCTGGGTCCACAGCCGCAGCAAGGAAGTGCCTCCTTATTACGTGGAAAATAATGATTCCTCCATGTGATAGCAGGGACCCACCGGATGGGCCACCGTACTTCGTGAAAAAAGTTTCCCCCCTGACTGCTAGGACCCACCAACTACATCTTCGCACGCAAGGAAGTGCGTCCATATTACGGGCAAAAAAACGATTCGCCCCCTGACTATTGGGACCCACCAGCTACATCTTAGCACGCAGGAAGTGTCTAACAGTCGGGACCCACCTGGTCGAAGCATACATAGCGTTGTCATTCTGGTCGTAAACGTGTACATACATACTGGTCGATCGGTTTGTCTGCATGCTGCAGTGATGAACCGTGGCCGTGTAAGGAAGGGCACGTGTCATAGTAGAGGCGCGCACATGTTGTAGTAGAGGTGCGCACGTAGCATATCACGCTGTCCCGTTAATATCGTGTACACATACGTATAGCGACCAGGGTGCAAGAAAGTAAATACGGCCACATACATACATATGGGCGGGGTCTCGAATGCCTACTCGCGCATACGTACGGCCATGGCTTGTGTACATGGCTGGGTCGGAATGGAGAAACTGCGTCGTCATCGTGTTCATCAGGAGCCAACCGGTTTGGACGGAACAACCGATCGAAACGAGATCATGTTCATCGGGAGGGGTCTGACGTACCGCAAAATGGAGGAAATGGACTTCTCTTGGACCTCCTACGGTCGAAACGGGGTCCTGTTGATCGGGAGGGGTGTGGCATACCACAAAACGGAGGAAACTGACTTGTGTTGGAGCGCTATGGTCAAAACTGGGGTCCTGTTCATCGGGAGGGGTGTGGCATACCACAAAACGGGACTCCACGGGATACTGTTTATCTCCACCGTCGACTGCCTCCACGGGCTACTGTTCATCCACCGTCGACCTCCTCTAGCCTCCACCTATGACTGTTCATCCACGGGCTCCTGTTCATCTGGCCTCCATCGCTCCTCCACTGGCTACTGTTTAACCAGTCCTCTCCACGGGGACCTGTTCAACCACCCCTCCATGGGCTACTGTTCATCCAGCCCTCCACCGACTACTGTTCAACCAGCCCTCCACGGGGTCCTGTTCATCCAACCCTTCATGGGGTCCTATTCATCCAGCCCTCCACAGGGTCCTGTTCGTCCACCCCAACCGGCTCGATCGGGGTCCTATTTATCCAGCCGCAACGGCCTCTACTACCACGAGGTCCTATTCATCCAACCCCCCACCGGGAATTGTTCATCCACCCCCAAACAACGCTCATTGTTCATTCAGAGGCAGCATCGATCAGCTTCAGTTAGCAGTAGTAGCGAAGGAATCGCTCAATCGGGTTCAATTAACAGCAAGGGATCAATCGGGGTTCAGTAACATAGCTAGTGCAATCGTTCAGGTTCAGTTAGATCCCAACGCCTCGCTCGGGTTTAGTTAGAGCGCAACGCCTTGCACACACGCACGTACATGTACAAGAGAAACGTGCAAACCTTCGTGCATCGCTCGGCCCCTATCACCCACCGTAACCGGGAACTCCCCGATATTTTCCTCGCCCTCGCTTCTACCACGATTTTTTTCCGTCATGGACGGCCCAAAGAATGTCATGCAGCTGCTTCTCCGGCCCGCGCAGGACGAAAAGCCCATTTTCTGTCATAATTTTTGTCATAGAAGTAGGAGCCCACCACATCTATGATGATACCGGATTTTGTCACAATTATCGTCATAGAAGTGTCATAAGCATGATAGAAAAAAAATCGTTCACCCAAAATGTCACAGATGTGTCTTTTTTTGCAGTGCATGTGGTTTTATTTTGATATTAGATCTTGTATTGTGTGTGCTAGCTATTGATCCAGGGACTAGCACAATGAGCATAGAGACATCAAATCTTATCAGGTTTAGGTCGTTACAGTAGTACCTAGATCCATGATTATAGGTCGTATAATCATATGTTATGCATCTCTACCGTGGAGTTATATAAAATGAACTTCTGATGGAAAAGTAATAGCATCATGTACTAATGGGCAACTCTAGAGAAGTTAGATTTAAAGTTATAGCATCATGGACTAATGAGGAACTCTGGAAAAGTTAGACTTAAAATTATTTGGATACATGCGGTGTTCCTATATATGATAGTACAATTTGCAAGCTATTACATCATTGTGTCTACTTCATGATGTTTTCCTTTTAACTTGTCTAAAAATGTATTACAATGTTTACCTGGCAACATGCTATCCACCAGAGATCTTAACCTCTATGGCTGCATGCTCTCATCATATTTGTAGGATTTGAACATGATTACGGGAGCCACTATTTTTGTTGCACTTGCTGCAATGTCCATCATTGTTCAGGCTGTAGTTAGGAAGAGAAGACCATGCATAATGTATGGGCTAATGCATGAAAGATATCGGATCAGATTTGATTATCTAAACCAAATTTTTTGGCAATGCACTATGTTGTGTAAAAGTTTCATATCAGATCGGGCTGTTTTTTGTTGCAATGGTCATCATTCTTAAGCTTTTGAACGATTTGGTTTGCAAACTTGACATGTATGACTGGTTACTTTTACATGTGTTGGATGAACTTGCTGCCTTATGATATTGTAGTTGAAATTTGTGTTATGTTGATGTCATAGATGCGTCATGCTTGTCACTACATATTGTTATGTTGTTTATCATCAAAATACATATGATATGCTGGCCAATTTTTGAATTTATCTTGTTCCATTTTCACTTTCTATGCAGAGTTGAGATCGCAATTTCACGTCTTTTATTTCACCATTACCTTTCGTTCACCGTAGGTTGCGGCCTCCCTTGGCTTTGTCTCCTCTATTCGCCCGCCGGTGCCCTCGCGTCTCTATAGGTGAGTGTGGCCGCCAGCTGTAGGACTGATAGAGTTGTCGTCGTTTCGATACGTGGTGGGTGCTGCTTCTCGTGGTATCCCACTATCTTGTGCCTCCTTCTACACCTCACAAGCCGAGAAGGGGTGGCGATGGTCATGGCCTAGCAGGATATGATAAGCTCTTCCTTGTTCTTTTGTGTTTGAATCAGATTGGGTAGTTCTCAATTTTATCGGCATGTATTGATCTTGGTCTTGTTCTGTATGCAGGGTACAGTGTTCCAAGATTTGTAATGTAGATTTTCAGAATACTAAGGGCATATCTTGGCTCGAAATGTTGTTGGTTCGATGAACATCATGGAATGTGGAAGATGAGTGCTCCTCTTCGCTTTCCCTCTCTTCTAAAAATAAGTTCCAATTGTCATACATGTTCCCCGATATGGCTTGCTGGATTGTAATTTACCGCTCGTTTGTTATTGTTTGGCATACATCTAGAGGTAAATGTTTTGTACGAGGCTGTTGACTACTTGTACAACATATGCAATGTTGAATTCAGTGAGATATCATGATTCGATATCACTCTCTATGTAGAGTTGAGATCGCAATTTGGTTGAACTTTTGCATCTTTTATAGATATAGATTGAGAGTATTTAATTATATAATTGGATGTATAATTATTAGAAAAAGACAGACCCCATGTTTTATGGATCTGAACTGATACTTGATCATGACCTCATGATGAGAAATGCGTGGTTCATTTATTCAAGTGTCTTAATTTGCCTCATGTAGTAAAAGCAAGAGATATTTAATCTGACAGCCAAAACAAGATATGATAAGCTCTTCCTTTTTATTTTTGTGTTCGAATCAGATTTGGTAGTTCTCAATTTTATAGGCATGTATTGATGTTGGTCTTGTTCTGTATGCAGGGTACTCGCTGTTTCACGATTTGTACTGCAGATTTTCAGAACACTAAGGGCATATGATGACTTGAAATGTTGTTGGTTTGACGAACATCATGGAACGTGGCAGATGAGTGCTCCTCTTCTCTTTCTCTGTCTGCTAAAGAATAGTTCCAATTGTCGTACAAGTTCCCCAATATGTCTTAAGTAGTATACAGACAAATTCAGGTTACTAGACCTCTTCTGTTTGTATGCCATTTTTCTGTTATTGACCTACATGCTTCTGTCATTGTAGAACATTATTATAGATATTGGCTGTGCCATCTTTGGGTATGCTCATCAAGCTTTATCTTCCTTGTTGTAGTTCGCACAAGCTTTACTAGATATATTTGCCTGCCAGTCTGTACACTGGTTGCATTCTATTCTAGAGGCGCCCAACGCGGGCCTCGGCCTCCCTCCACTACTTCAGCCACTGGATTCTATCCACCTAGTGGGCCCTGACTTCCATACGCCGCTATTGTAATTCATTGTATTCTGAAAATAATCAACCTTTCATGTTTATTCTGATTCACCTGTGTAATATTTGCCTCGAAAACACTCTTTTGCGAGGATGTGATGCCACTGGACCAATCATTGCGAATAGACACTGTTGTGTCCTGCATATTACCAAGAGGCACCAATGTATCATGATTTTCATCACTAGCCCCCACCAGTGATTACGCCGCACACAAATCAGGGGAACACCAACACCGGCTTGGCTGAATATTTGTGGTATTTATTAGATGTTTAATTTAATAAGGACCTTATTTTGCATCGGGTACTGACGACGCTTGTGACCAGTAGTGAAAACCAGTAAGACCTTGAAACTCGATGTCAAGGCTTCTGACCCAACACGTATTTGCTTGTTTTTATAAGCATCCTCCACTATAGCAATCAGTGGTTTTCTTAGTCTCCAGATGATTCTAACAATCACCCTTTCTATTATGTAGGTTTAACACATATCTTGAGATTAACTATTGAGAGGAGCTACTAATGATGTAGCTACCTCTTAACTTTGCAGATCTTTAAAATACCTTCAACTTAATCAGTTATTCTATACTCACTGGTAGGTGATACGTGGCATATTTTATTAATTAGTTTGCTCAATAGGAAGCTAGGCAAGTGGAGACTTGTACCAAAGTATCATATTCCCACATTGCAACCTGATGTCTTTATTCATTGGGCCCCGAGATATTTAGTTCAACACTCGTTCTAATTTTTCTTTGTTTTCGTGCGTATAATCTTTTAGTGGAATACTCTTTCAGGTATATAACTGTGATCAATTATGTATATTATCATTATGCGATGGTACGCCCCCTAGCTCCCAGACTACTAATTGTCTTAGGAAACTTCTTAAATGTATGTGTTGAATCATCACTTGGAGATTGTAGTACGAGATTGTAAAAATCTGATAGTGTAGGAGATATCTAACTCTATGGCAATGTCTGATGGCGGTTCTGCGAATTGCTCACAAGCCATGAAAAATTGGGGTGTAACACTGCCTATATTGTCTTACACTCTCATGGTCTGGTTATAGTTTAATTGCTTTGATCTTTGTTTTGTACTCCCTCCATCCTGAACTATTTGTCCCTCAAATGGATGGATCTAGATACATCCATTTGAGCGACAAGTAATTTGGGACAGAGGGAGTATGTAACACCCACGATGCGGCTATATCTCCCACGTGTCGAAGCACGACTTAGAGGCATAACCGCATTGTAAGCAATGTCGCAAGTGGGGTAATCTTCACACAACCCATGTAATGAATAAGGAAAAGAGGTACATAGTTGGCTTACACTCGCCATGTCACACAATAGCATAAATATCATTACATTCATCCAGATACAATCAAGGTCCAACTACGAAACCAAAATAAAGAACAACCCCAAATGCAACAAAGTCCCCGATCGCCCCAACTGGGCTCCACTACTGATCGTCTGGAAAAGAAACGTAGTATCGTCCTGAGTCCTCATCGAACTCCCACTTGAGCTCAGTCGAATCTTATGGAGCGGTATCATCGGTCCCTGCATCTGGTTTTGGAAGTAAACTGTGAGTCACGGGGACTCAGCAATCTCACACCCTCGCGATCAAGACTATTTAAGCTTATAGGAAGGGTAAAAGGTATGAGGTGGAGCTGCAGCAAGCACTAGCATATATGGTGGCTAACATACGCAAAAGAGAGCGAGAAGAGAAGGCAAAGGCATGATCGATAAACTATGATCAAGAAGTGATCCTAGAACAACCTACATTAAAGCATAACACGAGACCGTGTTCTCTTCCCGGACTCCGCCGAAAAGAGACCATCATGGCCACACACTCTGTTGATTTATATTAATTAAGTTAAGTTTAAGGTTTTCTACAACCGGACATTAACAAATTCCCATCTGCCCATAACCGCGGGCATGGCTTTCGAAATTTCAAATCCCTGCAGGGGTGTCCCAACTTAGCCCATCACAAGCTTTCACAGTCAACGAAGGATATTCCTTCTCCTAGGACAACCCGATCAGACTCGGAATTCCGGTTACAAGACATCTCGACAATGGTAAAACTAAACCAGCAAAGCCACCCGAATGTGCCAACAAATCCCGATAGGAGCTGCACATATCTCATTCTCAGGGCACACCGGATTGTCCAAACTTCCGGTAGGCCAGCCCGGAGTTGCTCCTGGTGGCCACCGGCGGCTGACAAGTTGGACCAACACTCAGAGGAGCACTGGCCCGGGGGTTTAAAATAAAGATGACCCTTGAGTCCGCGAAACCCAAGGGAAAATAGGCTAGGTGGCAAATGGTAAAACCAAGGTTGGGCCATGCTGGAGGAGTTTTATTCAAGGAGAACTGTCAAGGGGTTCCCATTATAACCCAACCGTGTAAGGAATGCAAAATCAAGGAACATAACACCGGTATGACGAAAACTAGGGCGGCAAGAGTGGAACAAAACACCAGGCATAAGGCCGAGCCTTCCACCCTTTACCAAGTATATAGATGCATTAAAGTAGTCAAGATATAATAATGATATCCCAATAATAATCATGTTCCAACAAGGAACAAACTCCAATCTTCACCTGCAACTAGCAACGCTATAAGAGGGGCTGAGCAAAGAGGTAACATAGCCAAACAACGGTTTGCTAGGACAAGGTGGGTTAGAGATTGACATGGCAATATGGGAGGCATGATAAGCAAGTGGTAGGTATCGTAGCATAGGCATAGCAAAAGAGCGAGCATCTAGCAAGCAAAGATAGAAGTGATTTCGAGGGTATGGTCATCTTGCCTGCAAAGTTCTCCGAGTTGACATTAGCTTGATCCTCGTAAGCGTACTCAACGGGCTCCTCGATCACGTACTCGTCTCCGGCTCTACCCAAGCAAGAACACAAGAAAATGGAGACACAATCAACCACGTGCAATGCACAAACACCATGATGCAAAACATGGCGTGATATGCGGGATGTGATATGCGATGCACATGCATGTTTCGGAAAGCAAAGATTGAGCCTGGCCTCAACTTGGCAAACCAAGAGTTCCACTGGAAAGAGGAGTTGATTTCAGTCAAAATCAATATAAAGATCACCGGAATTGGATGCACGGTTTGCAAATGGCAATCAAAATAATAATGGCACCGATCTGCGATTAACAACACGAGGCCACCTAAATGCATCAAGAACAACAAGCTACTGCACTCTAACATAGCAACAAAAAACATGGCAGGGATCCATTCAAGATGCTTAACAAAAGATGAACACTGATCTACGGCTAATTCACACAATAGAAGGTTCAAACAAGCATGGCAAAAGTGTAAAAGATATCAGGTTACAGACTTGGTGAAAATAACAACAAGTCAGGAATTTAACATCAGGAAGCAATGTTTAGAGCACGATAACAACATGCTACAGGATCATAACATGGCAAAGCAAGGCATGGCAGGAAGCTACTCAAAGCATACAACAAAAGTCCCTTACTCACCATAAGCCAAAAGGGATCAAAAAATACAATTGCAACCATGTGAACATAGCAACTTTCGTTAACCGATTCAGACTTAGTAGAAAACTGGAACATGGCAAAACAGATATTAAGTAGGCATGTTTACGAGCTCGATGAACTCACCACAAGGCATTTCATGACAAACTAAGCATACACCCAGCAAGTAGACATTGCATAGAAGCTAAACATGGCAAGAGCAACCTCATAGCATGCATGGATCAACTACAACAAGCTCGGCAAAAATGCTTAACACGCAAACATTCTGCCAGGAACATTTTATAGCAAAAGTAGAGCTCGGTTGACTCAAGCTAGGGTGCTCCATAATTGCAAACAAAGACATGGATGGATAGAGCACAACAATATCTACAAAACATCCTTACTGATCATGCTCAAAAGAGGCATGGATCACTTTGTAACAACATGAATACATGTCATAAAAATATAATCAGGAAAATGACTTACAATATTTCTAAGTCCCTGAAATCAGCAACATTATGAGAGCTACTTTGCATGCTTGTGCTAGTCACCACAGATATCACAAAAATACATGGCATACACCCCTGTAAAGATGGCATGGCATACTTCAAAACTCATGTAGCTCAAGTTCATAGGAGGCACACATTAATCATGGCAAAAATGACAAATGCCCAATTAATGATAAGAACCTGAAACTAACATTGCATAGCCCTCTTGCAACAAAATTTTGGGTATCAAGAAGAACTCAAATGAACATGGTGCAATGAGATGAAATGAAGTACTCGTCGAGACGAACAATTTGATATGCTACACGCCCAAAACGGAGCCACGGATGCAAAGTTATGATACGATGAAATATGCATAAAAAATACTGGGAGTTGGACAAAGAGTCAACCGCTAGGGTTTTTTTCAGATCCAGATCCGGATCGACACGGATGATGAGGCGCTCGCGGAGTTCTGCCGGAGTCGAGGAAGAGGGGCCCGAGGTCGCCGGAGCAGGGGGAACGCCGGAGAGGAGGGTCGCGGGACGGCGCCGACGAGCTCCTGCGGCGGCGCGGCGCGGCGGCCACCGGCGACGAGG
>NC_041382.1:290121241-290166881 GCF_002162155.2 Triticum dicoccoides | reverse complement strand
CGACGAGGTGGCGCGGCGCCGGCGGGGAAGGGAGCCGGGCGGCGCGGCTGACGACGCGGCTGCGCGGCGGCGGAGAAGAGACGAGGAGGCGCGGGGGCGGTGATGGGCTTCGGGGGCCCGGTTCGGGCTCGCCCGGGCCGGCGGCAGAGAGGGTAGCGGCGCGCCACGTGGCAGCGCATGATTGGCGGTGGCGGTGGCATCCGACACGGACGGACGTGTCCGGCCGCGCGGAGAGGAGCAGGGCTAGGTCTAGGGTTGGAGGGGATCCGGAATTTTCGGGGGAGAGGCCTTTTTATAGGTAGACGGAGCTAGGAGGCTCCAAATTGAGCACGGTTTTTGGCCACGCGATCGTGATCGAACGACCCAGATGATGGAGGAGGTTTAGGTGGGTTTTTGGGCCACTTTGGAGGGGTGTTGGGCTGCAACACACACGAGGCCTTTTCGATTCCTCGATTAACCGTTGGAGTATCAAACGAAGTCCAAATGGCACGAAACTTGACAGGCGGTCTGCCGGTAGTAACCCAAGGCTGCTTGGCAAGTCTCGGTCCAATCCGAGAATGTTTAATACCCGCGCACGAAAAGAGGTAGAAAGGGACACCGGAGGACATAGGAGTGCCGGAATGCAAATTGGACAACATGGAAAATGCTCGGATGCATGAGACGAACACGTATGCAAATGCGATGCACATGATGACATGATATGAGATGCATGACAAAGACAAAATCACACGGAGACAAAAACCCGACAACGAGGAAAATATCATAACTTAGTGCCGGAAATGGTAAGAGTTGGAATACAAATATGGCAAGTTACATACGGGGTGTTACAGAGTACTACGGACAAGAATAGCTTCAACGACAACATCCCTTTTGAGTGGGTCTTGTATTTTAGCAGACTTGTATCTGAAATAGTTGAGAGCCACTTTTGTTGTTTCTATATGGGTGCACACCAAATTATACCTCAGGAGAATATTAATATTCTACTTATTTACCTTGTGGAAATGGGAACTTGTAATCCTTCTGCAGGCGATATAAGCTGGAGGCTGGGGACACAAAGGTAACTAAGCCGCCCCAGATTATGACGGTGTAGTTGTGCCTCCGTGTGGGCATCAACACGAGCAGCTGAGTAGCTGGAACATAGGGCATCAGCGGCATGACTACATCGACACGAGTACCGGCAAGGAGAACGCGATAGCTAGGATATAGAGCCCGATGTTGTGTATGTGTAATAATTTCATCTATACTTATATTATTTTTCAGGGTCCTGCTCTAATTTCTTTCGGATGCATCAGGAAGCACTGCTACCAAGTGCAATACTAGAAAACCAACACATATAGTTAATATTCTGGGGAATAAAGAAAACGGTGGTATAATGAGGACCCTCGTCTTCTATGTAAACTAGATAATGATCCTAAATGGAATTTCCATGTAAAAATTACTGACTGGGTGGAAGAAGCGCACGACTTCATAGTCCTGAGCCAAAGTACACCCAGTAAGTTCTTCGGCTAGGCTTGTGTTGGACGGTAGAAAGTTTTAACTCAGGTTGCTCTTTGTTCAATTTGCATGACTACTTGTAGGCGGTGTGGTATTGCTAGTTTCACCATTTTTTCAACTCGGTTGTTTCGGTATGTGCTTATTGAAGTAGTCCGGCTAGGTAGTGTTCACATTGTAATACCTAATACTTCCTCAGTTCCTAAACATAATTCTTTTCAGAGATTTCAGTAAGAACACATACAGATGTATGTAGACATATTTTAGAGTGTACATGCACTCATTTTTCTCCGTATGTAGTCCGCATTGGAATATCTAAAAAGACTTATATTTAGGAATTGAGGGAGTACTTCATATGTGAGTAATATTCATTTACTCAAGATAAAATAATTTTTTGTATCACAATATTCAAGATAATATTAATTTATTCAATTTCAGGATGTGCGTGACTGTTTCATTTTGTATTTTATGCTCTCGTGGAACGGTAAGGAACTGGCTTGTCCAATTTACACACTGAGTAATCTCCATTGCACATTGTTAGACATTCCATGTGGAATATTCGTGTTAACTACATATATTGCCTATGAATGATGGTTATTAGTTGATAAAGAAGTTTTTATTATACTTGCTCAAATATTGTGCGAATGAAGTTAAAGACATAATTCCTTTATATTGTGCAAGAATATCTTAAACACATCAAGTAGATCTTAATTCCTAACAAATTATTAGTTGGATCATCGCTCTCCGTGTATACATCATCAAATTACTTTTTGTATCGACCTACATTGCAACAGATGTAGATTACAATTATTACTGGATACTTCATGTGAAATTTAACATGCATTATGCTTACATATAACTTCAACAAAATATTTCAAATTCCCATGGAAACGCACGAGCATTCTACTAGTATTTCATTAAGCACAAGAAGGGTAAAGAAAATGTTATTCCTGATGCATTGTCTCGTCGTTATACTATGATTTCACAACTTTACTTTAAAATATTTGGTTTGGAGACCATCAAAGATCAATATGTGCATGACGCTGATTTTAAAGATGTAATGCAGAATTGTAAAGAAGTAAGAACATGGAACAAGTTCATCCTCAATGATAGATTTGTGTTCAGTTCTAACAAGCTATGCATCCAAGCTAGCTTAGTTCGTGTTTTGTTGTTGTAGGAGGCGCATGGAGGAGGATTAATGGGACACTTTGGCGTGAAGAAGACAGAGGGCATACTAGCTACACATTTCTTTTGGCCAAAGATGAGACAACATGTTGAGCGTTTTGTTGCTCGCTGCATTACATGTCAAAAAGCTAAGTCACGACTCAATCCTCATGGTTTATATATGCCTTTGACTATACCTAGTGTTCCATGGGAGGATATATCTATGGACTTTGTTTTAGGTTTACCTCGAACAAAGAAGGGGAGGGATAACATATTTGTTGTCGTGCATAGATTTTCGAAAATGGCACACTTTATACCATGTCATAAAAGCGATGATGCTGCTAATATTGCTGATTTGTTCTTTCAAGAAATTATTCACTTGCATGGTGTGCCAAATACCATTGTTTCATATCATGACACTAAATTTCTTAGCGACTTATGGATATGTTTATGGGCTAAGTTGGGGACTAAACTGCTTTTTAGTACTAATTGTCACCCCCAAACTGATGGACAAACTGAGGTAGTCAATAGAACTTTGTCTACTATGCTTAGGGTTTTTTTAAAGAATAACAAGAAAATGTGAGAAGAATGCTTTCCTCATATTGAATTTTCTTATAATCATTTGCTGCATTCTACTACTAAGATGTGCCCTTTTGAGATTGTGTATGGTTTTCTACCTCATGTACCTATTGATTTGTTGCCTCTTCCATCTTCAGAGAAGGTTAATTTTGATCTTAAAAATGCATGAGTTAACTAAGGAGAACATTGAGTGTACGAATGCTAAATATAAACTTGCTGGAGATAAGGGTAGAAAACATGTTGTGTTTGCACCTGGAGATCTTGTTTGGTTACAATTGCATAAGGATAGATTTCCTGAGTTGCACAAATCAAAGCTAATGCCACGTGATGATGGTCCTTTTAAGGTGACAGAGAAAATAAATGATAATGCATATAAACTTGAGCTGCCTGTAGATTTTGGGGTTAGCCCCACTTTTAACATTGCAGATTTGAAGCCTTATTTGTCAGAGGAAGATGAGCTTCCGTCGAGGACGACTTTGTTTCAAGAAGGGGAGGATGATGAGGACATCAATACCATTGTTTGTAGCGACCCGATCCCAATGGACCGTAGTCTCTGTGCTTAAGTGTCATCCTTGGGTCGGTATTGTTGACACACACAATACTCAAGATTTATTGCAGAGTTCAATCACACAATTATTACATCGAGTGTCTCAAAAAGAGTACTTATTACAATAAATGGCTGAAGGCCATCTAAATAAGATAACTGGGGAAGCTTCGAAGATAAATGAGTCCATCCAACTCCATGGCAAAACCGAGTGCATGACAACGACCTATCGCACCTTATTCTTCGTCTGAAAACTCTGCAACATGATGCGTTGCAGCCGTGTAGGTTAGCACATGGAATATGCTGGCAAGATAACACCATAGAACAACGAACAAATAACAACTATCACTACATGCATATTTGGCTGGTGGGGGCTCTACGGTTATCATTTGCATAAAGCTATTTTTTTCCCTTCAATAAAGGAATATATTTTATTTAACTACAATTTTTATGAAATTATTGAGAAGGTACCCCCGACTCAATCCCAAATTAACATTTATAACCCAACAAATTTATTAAGTGAAGTGATATGATCAACATAATAATTCAAGTACCAGATACTCAAGATGTCCATAACCAGGGACACGACTAACCATGATTAGTTTATACGCTCTGCAGAGGTTTGTGTACTTTTCCCCACAAGACTCGATCTCCTCCATTGTATTTCTTTCACTACATGATGTTTGAGAAATGGATGACCGAGACACAGTCTTTCCAAAGAGGTCACCTTAATCGATAGATAGGCCGGTACACCTACAACCCCCTACATCTGCTAGCCCATCATGGAAAGGATTCCCACAACTTACTCAACTATGCCAGAGCCCATAATGGCTTGTGGCTGCACACGGAAGTTTCTAGCATGAAATTTCTTATGATCCCTTTGAGCCTGGGTGGCATTCCATAGGAGGATCACACGGGTACCCAGGGATCTCCTTGGACAACACTGGATTCCCCAGGTGCCCACAACCAATCCACCCAGATGTGTATTAAAGTAACTACCTTAAGTTTCCCTTAGTTATACATAACTCTCACATCTTTCATGAAACTCACATACCAATCCACGTCTACGAGCATAGCAAATTAGTATAAGCATAACACAATAATCACAGGGTTTGATTTAAGACAATAGGTTCCTACCTCATCAACTACTTCCCAGATACCCAGATGTTATCAAAGTCCTACTCATGCAATGTTTGAGGGTTGAAACTAATGCATAAAAACTAGGTAATAAAGGGATATGATCAAAGTGTTACTTGCCTCGCTGTCGATTGGAAAACCCTAGATATTCGTAGTAGCAAGCCTCGCACTCCAGAAACTCTATCATGAACAAACAATAGCATACATAAGCACTCAAGCATAATATTCAAAGGTAAAACCAAAATAAAAGATCTAAACAGAAATTCCAAGTGAAGAGCTTCAATTTGTAAAAAGAATCAATCGAATCGGAGTTACGAAAGACAAACTACGATCAAAAGAAGTTCAAATTCAAATCTACTTGAAACCAAATTTTAAATTTTCAAAATCATGTTCCAGTTGTTTATCTGGATAGAGGGAAACAAGATGAAGATTTTAGCATTGGTTTCACTGGATTTGGATAAACGAGCAAAAAGTAGTGAGGGTTTGAAGATCAGGGACTAATCTGCGATGAAAATAATTACGTATAGGTCCCTGGCCGAAAATTAAACTAAAAAGAAAAACCCTAACGAACGAACGTTTGCTAATAGAAACTAACAAACGAATTCGTTCACTAATAAAATGAATCGATTGAATGTTCGCTATTTAGCATAACTTAAAATACCGATCTAAAAGGCAAAACCGAAAAAAACCTGGACAGGTTTTTGCGGTTATACCGGTTCGGGGAAAGAAAAATTGGCGGAGGTGGCTTGGCTATTCTGGCGAGGAAGCAGCAGCGGAGAGGCGGCTGTTTGGCGACGGCGGGGCAGCGGCGGCACGGCGTGGGCGACAACGGCATCGGCTTGGGGCGGCGGCTTGAGGAGGAGAGGGCCAGCGGTGGTGGCTATATAAAGGCCCCGGGGAGTCCGACTTAGCAAAGGGGCCAAGCGGCCGCGGCGGGGTGCTCCCGGACTCCCACCGGCCCGTGTCGCGCCGCCGCCGACCACGCCGTGCCGCCGCTGCCCCGCCGTGTCCTCGGTGTTGCTTAATCAGAAATGTGGCTAACAAAAGAGATAAGGTGTACATGTTGTATATGTATATGCCATCCATTTTTTACTTCCCTTGGTTTTTGCACATATGACACATGTATACATCAGTAAATTTCACAATTCATAAAATACAAAGCCAAAATATTATCACAAGAAGTAGAAGGCATGAAAATATTGCAACTCAGTTTGCACATATAAGTGAAGCTCTTACTCATATCGAAAGATTGACAATGTTCATCATTAAATCATCCCAGCATTGGTGAATAACCTTACTTGCATCAAATTTACATGCTAAAACATGCTTACATAAGCAAACATGCAATAAGTCATTTGGCACAGAATCATCACCAAGATTAGAGGTCATATCAAAAGGATTAAACATTGGTTCTTTTGCATCAACAATTAATTCAATGGGTGCACGCAAAATTGTTGGTATTTCAGCTGTTTGATCACATGATGCATTCATGATAGTAACAAAATCTATACCTAATATTAAAGGATGGAAGGTTTCATAGTTCTCCATAGGCATCCCTTTATATCCGTTTATTTTGTGTTAATACTAAAGATAGATGGTTAAGATTAAAAAATAGATCTACATAATGTTACTTTAAATATAAGGCACATAGACAACCCGACACGCACTCGTCTATGAAGATTACTTTTTAACAGTCTATGAGAGTCCGACCTGCACACAAGCACACACACAAAAACACAAAATTCAAGTACGCAGCAAGGGGAGGTTAAGAGAAAGGGCACAAAGCACACCAAGGTAAGAACAATTAGAGGCTATTGCATCTGGCGTGAGCACCTAGAGACAAAAGAGCACGAGCGAGTGCTCCAAGGGGGCAGCCAGGAGCGAGTAGCACATAAACGTAAAGGCCAAAGAGTAGGCCGTTGGGCTCGTCAGAGGCGCACATGTATCCGGCGGACCACTCAGCTGACGATGGAGGCGTGGCTAATCCTTGTGAACGGTGAGATTATGCATGCAAGAACAACATGATGATGATGGATGGAGTTGTCACACAAGACCCCGGAGAATGTAAAGATGCAGAAAACCATCGGCGCCATCGTCGTAGGGTCGTCGTGTCCACATCAAGCTCCCCAACATGGCCATCCAGAGTGCGCCAATGACGATGCCCACTACCTGCTTCACATGCCATGGCTTCGGACAACGATGCCCGGCCCATGCACGGTTACGCTGGAGTTTCTTCACCAACTAGCTCCTCGAGCGAAACACTTCACCACGCGGAAGCCGCCGAAGACAAGGATGAGGAGCTCGGCACCATGACACCGCGTCACCACTTGTCGTCCGCTTCATCATGCCGGATGCCGATGAAGATGGAGACACGGATCTTGGAGTCAACACACATGCTCTCCACGTTATCAAGCCAGTGTAGGGTGGACAACGTCCCGACCGTTCTGGTCCCTCACCGAGCCACCTTTTGGACTGGCTGCCGGTGGTCCAGACAGGACCAGACCGACCACCCGGTCATGTTTTTAGGGACCGACGGGCGACGGCGAAGCCCGGGACGGTCCGAGCAAACCGGCCAATCACCACCGGCGGCGACGTGCACGGGTGCAGAGGCAATGTAGGTGGCGTGCACAGGTGTTGTGGCAAGGTGGGCGACAGGCGCGAGCGCTGGCGGGCCAGGTGGGCGGCGTGCTGTTTGAAGTGCGATGAGCCGCGCGGATGTTAGCCATGAACCCGCACATGGTTGTTCACCAGCAGTTTTTCCGGTTGCATGCAGGTAGTGTAGTGCGTGCATGAGCCTACATTTTGTTTGTGAGGGCCCTGCCGAGATTAGTGGATCAAACTGATGTGAAGTTAGTCTAAAAAAATATTGATTTTTGTTTTGTTCTAAAAATAACACATACAGATAACAGATTAGTTGAAAAAGCAAACAACATATATGTTGACCTTCGGAGACACACACCATTAATAGATGTATATACTTCACTAAGAAAATATGTATATACAACTCTGCCACATGCATGGTTAGTAGCAGACACACACCATCTAATTTCTTACATAATCAGCAGCAGTCAAACATCCAAAAGAAAAAAACAATAGCGGAGAAGCAAAACACATGCACTATGAGTTTCCTAATTGATTTCTATTGCCTCAAATTGACTATTTTTAGGATCACCTCACTTGATTTCTGTCTAGCACATATACGCTCATTCTTTTTCACACGGACTAAGCAAGACTCGAATAATATGAACCTTAGGTGACAAAATTGACCAAAAACACAAGAAATAAAAAGGAGAAATGATCACACATGTGAAATATTTCTGTCAATACAAATACATGACATGCGGTGGTATGAACACTTACGGGGATGGTATACAGCCAGCAAATTGAAAGAAAGCCTACAACAAATATATATATATATATATATATATATATATATATATATATATATATATCATTAGTATTTAATTCATATTTTTATTTCTAAAAACATAGACACCAATTAGGTTAAAATTAAGGTTTGAACTACAAATATGAGAATTTTAATTTAAAGATTTGTATATTTGAAGTTCTCATAATATACGTCTAATTCTTTTGATCTGTTTTTACAAAGTAAAATCCCTCAAAATCAAATAAAAAACTGATTGTTGAAAACATTTCATTCTTGTGTTCTACATATCTTGATAAGGCTAGTTTTTTCATGAATTGTGGATGTAAATAATTCTCAATAAATCTTAGTACGGGCCAATTTTTCTCTACCATTGTAAAACACATGCTCGAAAGTTTCCATAATTTTTTTACTCCGGAACATAACCCATGTTCTAAGTTTCATGTTTCGATCCTCGAATCATGCATATTTTTATTTTGTCATGAGCGACCGTTGTCACTTGACGTAGTTCCTCGGCCTCATCAACCATGCTTCATAGGAACTGGTATATTTCCCTGTTGTAACACACGTGCATTTGTGCTAGTTACCTAAAATAGGTGGTGTGCTCAAATCAATAGGTAACTCAACACATGATGTATTCATTTTAACTAGGCATGCATCATTCTCATGTGAAAGTGGAAAATCAGTACCTTTGTCCGTACCTCTTACGATCATCTCAGATGATGTAGGCACTCTCGGTGGTGATGTGTCACATGGTGGATATGATGTAGTCCTCGCAAAAATGGATGTGGTTGTCATAGTATGCCTAGTAGTTGAAGAAACATTTGTACCAACACATGGAATGTGCACCTTGCGCTTGTTCTCCTTGTGGGCAACACGTCATTTTATTTCCCGTTCAACTTTGTAAGCAAGACTAAACAAACGGTCCATATATAGGATAACACTCTTCATGATTTAGTATCTCCTGAATATCACGGTTCAATCCTCCACAAAACCTATCCATAAAATCTTCTTCACTTTCTTCTAAAAATGAGTGGAACAAGGTAGTTTGTAAATCATCATAATATTTTGTTACAGTGTCACTACCTTGTTTTAAATATTGTAGTTTTTTAATCATGCCACGAGTATAATAAACATCTACGAATCTATCTCTCATGACATGTTTTAAACCATCCCAAGTAGTAGGTATATAATTAGGGTTTAACCGACAATATTCACTCCACCAAACTGAAGTATAACTAGTGAATGAACCAATCGCGACCTTAACTTTTTTACAATCAGCAAAACTATGGGAAGCAAATATATTATTTATGTCGAACTCCCATGCAATATATAAAGCAGGTCTAAAACGACCATTAAATCGTGGTATAGAAACATTAACCTAATCATGTGTGTTTGGATGTTTGTGTACCTCTCGTTACGGTTGTAGTATTTGCTTAGGTGGTGGCACGTCTCCCATGATCGATCAAGCCCAAGAACTAACAACTCCAGAACCTGTCATAATTAGTAGAAAGCAAGAAACAAAATCCAAGAATAATGTTCCTATGAACTACTATGATGTGGTCGTAAAACGCTCACAGTATAACAAATATCAATGTCTTACAAGTTCTTACCATGCGGCAGGTGGTGACAGGCAACCAGTGGTGTCAAATAACTCCAAAGATTGAGTAAAGAGAATGCAATGGGAGCGTACGTATACACAGTGTAGAAATATGTGGATCTTGGAAGGCTTAAATATATGGTAGCAAAAGATTAGCAATAATCAATTCAGAGATGCAATGTTGAACAAACGCTCAACGATGGTACTGTGCTGGTCCTAAGCTAGATCGGACTAGAGACGCGAGCCTAGAACACTAATGAGATCATGGCATAGCACAACTCGCATCAATAGAGGATATGAAGTACCACTGGACAGCAAGATATAAGTGAAGATCACAATGGCAGTAAAGATAACGATGAGAAACAATTGCCAAGTAGGATATACCAACAACTCTCTCTCCAACTTTCCTCTGGAAAAGTTTGTGACAATTTCATGATAATTTTTCTCAAGAGCGGCACTAAATCAAGCTTTCAAAAACGAAAAGAATCACTCAATTCGGAGTCCTGATGAAAGAGATCTTGGCATTTTTGAGTCAGGTATGTCTGTGTAGTCCAAATCTGAGTCTGAAACTAATACCACTTTATAGAGGCGGGGTGTGCTCTTGGCAGATGGTGGTGGTGGTGCCTGTTTTCTTTTATATCGGATGGAGTTGGCGGATGTAGTAGGTGGTGCTGCAGCAGGACGTGTAGAAGGAGAAGATGTACGTGGCGTCAATGATGAAGATCGCCCTGCAGAAAAATTAGTTCGCGCCAATGGCTGTCGATCCTGCACTTCACGTTCAGCTATGCAAGAAAGATGGAATAAACGAGTGACATTATTATACTCCTTATACTCTAGAATGGTCTGAATATCTCTATTTAATCCGCCCATAAAAACCTGCAAGCATAGCTTCATTATCCCAAACAATACCACATCGAATCATGCCAGTTATTAATTCCTGATTATATTCTTCTACAAAAAAATTCGTTGTCTTAAGCGCTGCAATTTTTGAAGTAATTCATGTTGATAATATAGTGGAACCCAAAAAGTATGCATAACAGTTTTCAAAGTAGCACAAGTAGCTGGAATAGGATATAATCTAGAATGTTCAGACCACTAAACACATGCAAAACTAGTGAAAGCACAAACAACAACAACAACAACAACAACAACAACAACAACAACAACAACAACAACAACAACAACAACAACAACAACAAAAACAACACGCCTATCCTTGGGATATTGTAAGCATGTAAAGCATTATTCCGTTTGTAACTCCCAAGTAAGATAAATATCAGTAATGTATGTACCCTCGAATGGTGAGATATTTAACTTTAGTTTAGGGATGTGGTCTTGATCTCGTACCTGAGGGGGTGCTGCAGCCCTACCGTTGCGATTATATGCATGACAACGACCTAGTGGTGGTGGTGCTGGTGGTTGCATGCAGTTTTGATTTTGATCAACCTCATCCTCGTAATGGTCCTCCTCCTCTCCAATAGCAGCAGGAGCTACAGAAGCATCAACAATAGTAGTAGCAGCACTAGAAGTTTGTCCTGGCTCAAGAGGAACACGCTGCACTCTCCCTGCTGGATTGCAATGTGGAGGTGGTTGTTGTTGTTGCAATGGTGCAACAGATGTGGGTGGTGGTTGTGGTTGACGCGCGAGTACTCCATTGAACATGGCGTCCAACTTGGTATCAATTGTCTTCTCAATGTCATCAATCCTCTCCAGTGCCTTTCCAAAGCTAGCCATCACGTCTTCCACCTGTTGACCCAACATTTGCTGAAATTTATCATGAAGGTCCTTCTTCTTCATATTCTCCTAGTCAATCTCGTCGGCATGTGGTCCTGCCATGGTTAGCAGCAATAGAAACACACAAGAATATGATCCTACAGACTACTAGAAAGTGGTGGTGGTGGTGTGTCACAAATCCGTCAAGCAAATCTCAAATTCTTACCAGTTCTTACCCAACAGCAGGTGGTGATCAGAAACCGTTGTAGTCAAAACTCCCAAAGCTTGGATAGATCGATTGCTAGGTGGTGTCAAACACACGATATGTGGAGCTGGGAAGGATTATGATATGCTAGCAAATATGGCAGCAGTAATCAATTCAGAGATGCAAAGCTGAATAAACACTCAACGACGGTACTGTGCTAGTCCTAGGCTATACTGTGCTAGAGACGCGAGCCTAGAACACTAACAAGATCATGGCGCTGCATGTAAACAAGGGGGGAGCACACTCCGAATCTCTTTTTTCTTGTTTTTTCACTTTTTTCACCTTTTTGCCTCTTTTTTTGCTCCGCGACAATTTTTTTCGAAAAAGTCTACAAATGGTCTAAAAACTACCTAGCTAGAATTTTCTAGACTTAGTTTTCTTAAACTAGAACTATTTTTCTTCTGCGGGTGGCACGGAAGTTGCGGAATCTGACTTAGTTACGACTCGGAGTATGCCGTGATCTGGAAATCAAAAACAAAGAAACAAATATTGGACTCGGACTAGGACTAGTGGCGGAGATGAATCTGGTGGAAACTTGAACTGGTGGTGGATATATGTAGGGCGGTAGAACACGGACTGGTGGCGAATCTGTGATGGAGGTGGACTCAGATTATCTTGATGGCGGTGGATATGTGGTATATGGCAGTGGTGATGATGATGGTGGTATATGGCAACGGTGATGGCGATGGTGGTATAGGGCAGCGGTGATGACGATGGTGGTATATGGCAGCGGTGATGAGGATGGTGCGGCGGCGGCGTGAGAACCTGTGAACAAAACTCAAAACTCTAAAGGACTAGATGCTAAGACCATCAACTCGACACGATGATGCAACCACAACCGCAAACTCAACAAAGCAAAACTGTAAAAAGATTATGCAGAGGCTCGGATTGGTTCAGATATGATGAACTAACCCTATTTTTTGCTCTTTCCTGGACTGTAGGTATGAAGAACAGACTCAATCTAAACTACGAAAACTAGCAAATCTCACTGAGCAACCAGGAAATCTGATACCACTTGATAGAGGCGGGTTATCCCGATCTTTTGATGAGATGATAACTATCGATTTGGTGGAGACAACTTTGATGATCTGACTACAAACATGCATGAGTTGCACCTTAGCAATCGCTAAACCAACTCCGAGAGGTTATTGACCACGCCAGAGCATGATCAACCTGACAACGAAGATCTATTCCTGCAAGCAATCGAAGAACAAGCAAGATTACTATAAAGCAATCTGAATATTGCGAATATATATATGAAGTATTGATAATGGTGGGGATCCGTAAACGGTCTTGGCCTGGTCGTTGGACACAAACGAAGTACAAGAAGTTGCAATGGCTAACCTTTAACTAAACAAATACCAAGCAAAAAGCTAGTTGATTGATCTACTTATATAGGAGCAAGGGGTGGCGGCCAAGGAGGTGGGAGGCCGTCCCACGGAGGCATAAAACTAACCCTAGGTCATACAAGGCTCATGGGACCAAGTAGAAGTGATGCAACACCTTCGGACCTGTAGTTTGACTCGGATTCTACTATAGCATTAGATTGTTTCATCAATATCTCAACGCTCCGGATGGGTTTGAAGGTGAATCCAACTGGGTTGAAAAGTGCACGAAAAATACTTTCCAACAAAAAAAGAATCACCCAATTCGGAGTGCGGTTGAAATAGATCTTAGCGTTTTGAGTCAGGTATGTCCCTGCAGTCCGAATCTGAGTCCAGAACATGTGGGACTTGGACTCTATTTTATCTTGGCCCAAAAGTGATGTGAGAGGACTTTTTGATCAGGACATAAACTTCTCTTTTCCCCTTATCTTCATATGTGGATTGTAAAAATATCCCATACACCTGCAATTAGGCATGGCACAAAAATTTATGAATTATTTTTGTCTTGTATAACATAAATAAATTATTGCATAGTTTGCATTAGAAATCACCTCACAAATATGCATGTATGCAATATTTTTTGTCGTATCCAAGGTAGTCATATCCTCATCAATATTTCTATAAACTAGTGGGATGTGGTGGTAAAACACTCACAGTATAGAGAATATCAAATTCTTACAAGTTCTTACCATGCAGCAGGTGGTGACCGGCAACCAACGGTGTCAAATAACTTCAGAGATTGAGTAGAGCGATTGCCAAGTGAATCTACGTATGCGCGGTGTAGAAATATGTGGAGCTGGGTTGGCTCTATATGTGAAAAAATGCTACAACCACGTTAATTAATGCAAGTTGAAAAATCGCTCAAAGTGGCCGAGTGCTAATCCTAGGCTAGACCGTACTAGAAACGCGAGCCTATGACACAAAGGAATTCACGATGTTCCACTTGAAAAAATGTGTTTACAATGGCAAACACAATGATGGATGTGGCTAAAAATAAAGATCTTCGGAAATAGAGCTATCAAGAATGTGCCTAATGCGAAAAACCAACGGGGCAGCAGAGAAATCTTGTGGCCCTCTCCATAATCCATGTCAATTTTTTCCCTTTAGGAACAAGTATACTAGTAACGTACCACTCCTTCAATTAGCTAGTCTTGCTTTCTTAAGCCAACAACACAAAGGGATCAAATCAAACGCTGCACTTCTCTCTCTCTAAAAAAACTGCACGGGTGGTTTTTTCATGGGAAAGACAACTGAATCAAAGATCCAAACAAGGATATGGATCAGGATTTTTTTTGTCCGTCAAACTTTCCAAACGGATTAGTTTCCTTTTGTGGCAAATCTTTTAATACCTTTCCTTTTCACAGGGAGTACTAGTCACGATTGTCCTTTCTGTCTTCCTTTTTCTTTTGCTATATAGTTCTCTCTTTCTTCCCAATTGAAAATCCCTCCACATATGGATTGTTTCCTTTTTTCTTCAAGGACACGCCAGACCTGGAAACCTCCAACTGATTTTTTTGTCCTTCCTTTTTTGCCAAAAAAGCATCTAGACTTGGAAACCTCCAACCGATTTTTATTCCTAGTGTACCAAACAAATCTGGACTCTTGCTCTTAATGATATGATCGATCCTCCCAACGCAAATGTATTTGCATTTTTCTTTATTTACTTCCTTGTTTATACCACGAAAAATCAGGGATTTATAGTAGATCAGGGCTTGCTTGGACGTAGACGAGGATGGGATGAAGTGTGCCATGATGAAAATCTATCCTCGACAACAAATATGTGATCCCTCCCCTTCTTTGTTCGAGGTGAACCTAAAACGAAGTCCATAGATATATCCTCCCAAGGAACACTAGGTACACGCAAAGGCATGTATAAATCATGAGGATTGAGTCGTGACTTAGCTTTTTTGAAATGTCGTGCAGCGAGCCACAAAACGCTCGACATCCTGTCTCATCTTTAGCCAAAAGAAATGTGTAGAAAGTATATCCCCCATTTTCTTCACGCCAAAGTGTCTAATTAATCCTCCTCCATGCGCCTCCTGCAACAACAAAAGACGAATGGAGCTAGCCGGAATGCATAGCTTGTTAGCATGGAACACAAATCCATCATTAACAACGAACTTGTTCCATGTTCTTCCTTCTTTACAATTCTGCATTACATCTCTAAAATCGGCATCATGCACATATTGATCTTTGATGGTCTCCAAACCAAATATTGTAAAGTCAAGTTGTGAAAACAGAGTATAGTGACGAGACAACGTATCAACAATAACATTTTCTTTACCCTTCTTGTGTTTAATAACACAAGGGAAAGTCTCAATGAATTCAACCCATTTAGCATGTCTACGGTTCAATTTTGCTTGACTGTTAATATGTTTCAAAGATTCATGATCAGAATGTATAACAAATTCTTTGGGCCATAAATAATGTTGCCATGTTTCTAAAGTCTAAACAAGAGCATATAATTCCTTATCATAAGTAGAATAGTTCAGAGGCCCACTCAATTTTTTAGAAAAGTATGCAATAGGTTTACCTTCTTGTAATAGCACACCTAATCCAATTCCACTAGCATCACATTCAAGCTCAAAAGTCTTAATTAAATCAAGAAGTTGGAGTAAAGGAGAATGTGTCAACTTATCTTTCAATACCGTGAAGGCTTCTTCTTGTGTGGTATTCCAAACAAAAGGAACATCCTTCTTTCTAAGCTCACTGAGAGGAGCAGCAATGGTGCTAAAATCTCTTACAAAACACCTATAGAAACCAGCAAGTCCAAGGAAACTCCTCACTTGTGCGAACGTTTTGGGCTGCGGCCAACTCTCAATAGCTTCAATCTTGGCTTTATCAACTTCAATTCCCTGTGGAGTAACAACATATCCAAGAAAAGATACTCGGTCGGTGCAAAAGATGCACTTCCCAAGGTTACCAAAAAACCATGAATCACGTAGAGCAATAAAAACATCATGTAAATGTTCCAAATGTTCTTCCAAAGATCTGTTATAAATCGGTATATCATCAAAATAGACTACCACAAATCGTCTAATGAAAGCACATAAAACTTCATTCATTAATCTCATGAAAGTATTAGGTGCATTAGTTAACCCAAAAGGCATGACTAACCACTCATATAACCCAAACTTAGTTTTAAATGATGTTTTCCATTCATCTCCCAATTTCATACGAATTTGATGGTATCCTCTATGCAAATCAACTTTGGAGAATATTGTAGAGCCACACAATTCATCAAGCATATCATCAAACCTAGGAATAGGATGACGATAACGAATAGTAATATTATTAATGCCTCTACAATCAACACACATACATGATGTACCATCCTTTTTCGGCACTAGTATAATAGGAACAACACAAGGACTAAGAGACTCGCGTACATAACCTTTTTCAAGCAGCTACTGTACTTGACACATAATCTCCTTCGTCTCCTTTGGATTGGTACAGTATGGCGTACAGTTTGGCAGCAAAGCTCCGGGAATTAAGCCAATCTGATGCTCAATCCCTCGAATTGGTGGTAATCCCGGTGGCACGTCTTGTGTAAAGACGTCAGCGAACTCCTACAAAAAGTGTCGTGACAGCAGGAGGCAAAAAGGAAGGCACGTCCTCGAATGAAAATAATGCCTCTTTGCACACAGAAGCATAGCAAACCGATTTGCTGAAATCTAGATCATTAATATAAGATTTGGTGGCAAGTAAACATGCATTTATCAATTTAATTTCAGAAACAACACTAGATGGTTTATTACTAGGCTTCATTTGTTGCACAAATTCTTTTGCCACAATATGATTTTCACTCTTGTTTTTCTCCTGTTTTGCTTTATTAGCTCTATTAATATCATCTTTCAAAATGGAATTAGGAGACATAGGAAGCAAAGTAATATGTTTATCCTTATGAACAAGAGTATACTGATTGTTTCTACATAGTGTATAGATTTTTTTATCAAATTGCCATGGTCTACCAAGTAATAAGGAACATGCTTGCATGGGTACCACATCACTGTCAACATAATCAACATACGTAGAGATACTAAAATGCACACGAACAATATGTGTTACCTTAACCTTGCCGCTGTTGTTGAACCATTGGATGTAGTAAGGATGTGGATGTGGTGTTTTGGTGAGAGATAGCTTCTCCACCATCTCCATGCTAGCCAAGTTGTTGCAGCTCCCTCCATCTATGATGACGCGAACATAACGTTCCTTCACAACTCCCTTTGTAAGGAAAAAATTATGCCTCTGATTTTGCTCAACATGTGTGACCTGCACACTCAAAACACATTGAGCAACTAACTTTTCATACATGCCAGCATCTTCAGCAACCATGTATTGCATCTCATGATTAGAATCATATCCACCGTGTTCTTCACTTGTAATAAGAGCCAAAGTCTCCTCATCATAGTCACTAGCGGATTCATACCCACCATCCTCAATAGCAACCATAACACACGGGAATTGCATTCTCTCGCATAATGACCTCTACCCTTACAATGACGAAAAATAATATCATGCGTGTGCCTTGTTGATCCCATGGATGAAGAAGAGCTCTGTGCAGGCCCGGTAGGTGTGCTCTTGGCAGATAGTGGTGGTAGGGCCTACTTTCTTCTATCACGGCTAGAGGTGGCAGCTGACGGAGGTGCAGGTGTAGCAGAACGTATGGAAGTAGAAGATGCACGGTGTCCATGATGAAGGTCGATCTGCAGAAAATTAGTCCACAACTATCGATCCTGCACTTCACGTTCAGCTTTGCAAGCAAGATGGTATAAATGAGTGATATTGTTATACTCCTTAGTCTAAAATGGTCTGAATCTCTCGATTTAATCCACCCACAAAACATTCAAGCATAGCTTCATTATCCTCAACAATACCACATCTAATCATGCCAGTTTGTAATTCCTGATAATACTCCTCTACAAAAATTTTCTTTGTCTCAAACGCTGCAGTTTTTGAAGTAATTCATGTTGATAATATGGTGGAATCTAACGAGTATGCATAACAGTTTTCAAAGCAGCCCAAGTAGTAGGAATATTATCATGATATAATCTAGAATGTTCAGACCAGCAAACAGAAGCAAAACTAGTGAATTCACAAACAACAGCAGCAACACGTCTATCCTTGGGATATTATAAGCACGTGAAACATTTTTAATAATTTCTAACTCCCAAGTAAGATATACATCAGGAATGTATCTACCCTCAAAAGGTGGAATTTTTAATCTGAATTTAGGAAGAAGGTCATAATCTTGTACCTGAGGTAGTGCTGCAGCCCTACCATTCTGATTATATGCATGAGGTTGACCTGGTGGTTGTGGTGCTGGTGGTTGCACGTAGTTCAGATTTTGATCAACCTCATCCTCGTAATAGTCCTCCACCTGTACAATAGTAGCAGGAGCTACCGAAGCATCAACAGCAGTAGCAGCGGCACTAGTAGTTTGTCCGAGATCAAGAGGAACACGCTAAGCTTGCCCTGCTGGATTGTGGCGTGGAGGTGGTTGTTGATGTTGTTGCAATGGTGTAGCAGATGCGGGTGGTTGCTGTGGTAGACGTGCGAGTACTTCATCGAACTTGGCGTCCAACTTGGTGTGAATTGTCTTCTTAATGTCATCAATCCTCTCCAGTGCATTTGCAAAGTTGGGCATCAAGTATTCCACCTGTTGACTTAATGTTTGCTGAAATATATCAGGAAGCTCCTTCTTCGTCATGTTCTCTAAGTCAATGCTGTAGGCTTGTGATCCTACCATGGTTACGAGCAATAGAGACACACAAGAATATGATCCTACAGAGTACTAAAAAGTGGTGGTGGTGGGGTGTCACAAATCCACCAAGCAAATCTCAAACTCTTACCAGTTCTTACCCAGCAGCAGGTGGTGATCAGCAACCATTGTAGTCAAAACTCTCAAAGCTTGGATAGAGCGATTACCAGGTGGTGTCAAATGCACGATGTAGGTGAATGTGGAGCTCGGAAGGCTTATGATATGGTAGCAAAAATGTCAGCAATAATCAATTTGGAGATGCAAACTTGAATAAACGCTCAACGATGGTACTGTGCTAGTCCTTGGCTAGACCGTGCTAGAGACGCGAGCCTAGAACGCCAGCAAAATCACGGCGCGACACGTAAACAAGGTAAAAGCACACTTTGGAATTTTTTCGCTCTTTTTGGGCCCTTTTTTTTGAAACCAACTTCTTTTACGGACGACAAAAGATTGCTGGAATCCAAAACCTACTCACACAAGGAAAAACAAATATAAAAACATATGGATCTCGAAAGCAAACCTAATATGAGATGGACTCGGAGTGGTGGTGGTATATGGACTCGGATCGTTTGGTGGTATATGGATACAGATCGGTGGTGGTATATGGATACGGATCGGTGGTGGTATATGGATTCCGATCGGTGGTGGTATATGGACTCGGATCGGTGGTGGTATATTGATACAAATCGGTGGTGGTATATGGATTCAGAGTGGTGGCGAATAAGCGGTGGTGGTAGATGGTAGGGGCGATGATGATGGTGCAGCGACGGCGTGACAACTTATGACTAGAACTCGAAACTGCAAAAGTCTAGACGTTAAGACCACTAACTTGACACAAGATGCAACCGCAAATTCAACAAAGCAAAATATTGAAAAGTCTATGCAAAGGCTCAGACTGGTTTGGATATGATGAACTAACCCTAATTTTTTGTGGCTTTTTCGTGGACTGTAGGTATGAAGAACAAACTCGGTCCAAACTACAAAAAACTGTAAAATCTCACCGAGCAACCTGGAAATTTGATACCACTTAATAGAGGTGAAGGTGTCTCGATGTTTCGATGAGATAGCTATCGTTTTCTGTGGGAGTCAACTTTGACGATCCAACTACGAAGGTGTGAAGACGTCGCGCCTTAGCAATCGCTAAACCAACATCAGAGGGGTTATTGACCACGCCGGAGCACGATCAACCTGACCACGACGGTCTACTTCCTGTTAGCAAACAAAGAATAAGCAAGAAACTGAGATTGCAATATGGATATTGCTAATATAAGAGGAAAGCTTTATTGATGAAAGAGGGGTTTTGTGATGTATTGGTCTAGTCGTTGAACACAAACGAAGTACGCGAAGTTGCATCTATGGCAAACTTTTAATCTATACTACGCCCTAAGGGCTATATATATGGAGGAAGAGGGGGGAATTTCATGACCCTTGGAGGAGGGGTCCGAAACGAACCCTAACTCTTGTTTACCCACACATACGGATTCTAAAAACAGCCTATACTCATGTATTTCAAAAATACATGGGCCTGGCCCAAAAATAAGGTGGCGCAACACCTATTATAAGCTATGAACGAAATTTATGAAAGGGCATCTTGTATATTTCATCCATGTCTTTGTAAGTCATCAATGATGCTTCAAAGTACTGAAATCTACACGAGAAACGTCGTTCTATCCCCTTCGGGCACGCCTTCATCTCCATGCTTGTTTCTGCTCCAGTGTTCATCCCTCTTGTCCATGCTAGCCCCTTCTCAACACAAATATATCCAATTTAGGTAGCATCATATTCTCATTAACATTAGAATTACTACCAAGAAACGGAAGTACCTAGTAATTCAATTGGCGTGCGCGAGCTCTAGTGATTGGTCTAGTATGTATAGCAGCAGGGGTTGTGGGTGTAACAATGGTTTTGATGATTAACTCAGATGATGTAGACACTCTAGGTGGCGATAGGTCACGTGGTGTTGGTGATGTAGTGCTCATAACAATGGATGTTGTTGTCATAGTAGGTGCAGTGGTGGAAGGAACAAGCATCGCAACTCTTGGGATTTGCACCTTCCGCTTGTTTGTCTTATGGGCAACACGTCTTGTTATCTCCTCTTCAGTTTTGCAAGCAAAATAAAACAAACAGTCCATAGGATAACACTTTTCATGAATTAGTATCTCTTGAATGTCACGGTTTAATCCTCCCCAAAATCTATCAATAAAATCATCTTCACTTTCTTCTAAAAGGGAATGCAACAAGGTAGTTTCTAAAAATGAATCCTCGTGAATCGTTACAGTGTCACTACCTTGTTTTAAATGTTGGAACTTTTTAATCATGTCAAGAGTATAATAAGCAGGGACGAATGTATGTCGCATGGCAAGTTTCAAATCATTCCAAGTAGTAGTTCTATAATCACCAAACTAAAACATAACCATGAAAGAACCAACCGCAACCGTAACTTTTTTTACCTTCATAAAATTTTTGGGAAGCAAATATATTCTTTATGTCAAACTCCCATTCAATATATAAAGCAGGTCTAAAATGGCCATTAAATGGTGGTATAGAAACATTAACCTGATCATGTGCATTTGGATGTTTGTGCACCTCTCACGACGGTTGGTGTATTTGCATAGGTGGTGGCACATCTCCCGCGATCGTAAATCCCATGGATTGACTTTAGATCCTCTCATGATTAGTAGAAACAAGAAACAAAATCCGAAAATAATGTTCCTATGAACTACTGGGAAGTGGTGGTAAAATGCTCATAGTATAGCAAATCAAAGTATTACAAGTTCTTATCATGCAACAGGTGGTGACCGGCAACCAGCAGTGTCAAATAACTTCAAAAGTTGGGTAAAGCGATTACAAGGTGAACATATGTATGAACAGTGTAGAAAAATGTGGAGTTGGGTTGGCTTGATATATGTAGAAAAAATGGTACAACCACGTTATTTAATGCTAGCTGAAAATCCGGTCAAAATGGTCGAGTGTTGGTCTTAGACTAGACAATGCTAGAGACGCGAGCCTAAGACACAAATGAAATTCACACTACCCATACATAGGAAGACGACATGATTTATCTTAAATGCATGGAGAGAAAATTTCACATGAATGGAGTTGATCTCGAGAAAGTGACACGTTGCGAGCGGCGGCCCACGGCCTTAATCTCCTCGTCTCTCCCTCCAAAAGCACCCAAAGAAGAGTATGGATCTGATTAGTATTTTTTCCACATGATTCTTTCCAAACCATATTGATCTATATCTCCTTTTTTAATTATTTCCTCAATGAACTCTCTCTCTCTCTCTCCTATTCATACTCAAGTCCTTCATTTTTTTTGCACTCTCCTTTTCTCTCTCTTTAATCTCTCTCTTTCCTTCAACGATCAGGAATCTTTCCAAGTAGTACTTGGCTTTTCCTTTTTCATTTCCTTTTATTTGGACGAATCTAACATTCCAAAATACCAGCTGATTTTTTTGTGCTTGTCACTTTCCAAAGGTAGGGCGAAATCCTTTATCTTCTCCTTTCTCTCTCTTTCCAAACGACTTACAAGTCCAAAAGGAAATAGATCCGAACACAACTTTTCTTACTCTTTTCTTAATCTAGAGTCCAAACGTGAAAACTGTTAACTCTTCTTCATTTACTTTCTGATTTTTTTGGAAATACTAACACCCACACGTGTGGCAACATTGCAACTCACCCACATGCCTGGATCACCGTATAGTTAAGTTTGCATGAATCTTGACACACCGAGGAATTTTTCCCATGCCATGTAGGGCAAGGCCAGTGTGTGGGTGTTGGAGAGGTCGCCCACATGCCCCACAACACGAGGTTGCCAGCTGCGCTGTGTGGGTGAACTAGTTTCTGCCCACACAGCCACCACCTAGTCCACGCGCGTGTGGGCGAACTACTTTTCGCCCACACGACAATCGTACGTTGTTGGATGGCAATTGCAGTTGCGTGTACATGACAACTAGGTAAACACACATGGCAACTATGATTCGTTTGCTAGACGGTAACTGCAGTTGCGCGTACGTGGCAATGAGGTAAACATACATGGCAACTGTGATTAACCACACGTGGCAACTAGGTAAACACACACGGCAACTATTGTTTGACCATATGTGGCAAGTAGTTAATCACACACGACAACTATGGTTTGATTACACGCGTCAAGTATCATAAATTAGACATGGCAACTATAGTTAACCAAAATAGAGAAAGTTGCCATGTTTTACAACCATATTTGCCATCCCGGATGGCAACTAAATCATAATCCCGCGGGTACCTATTGTAGCTGCACCAGGACGTGCGGGCATATTTTGCTTCGTGCCACACACGCCGGATGAGGATGGATAATACTTGTTGGGCGCGTGGCACGAAGTAGCTGCACCCACACGTGTGGGCAATTCTACTGTTCGTCCATATATAGCCCGTGTGGGCTGCCCCCTGCTCATGCCACACACGGTGTGTGGGCGAATACCTATTATGCCACACGTGTGATGGATATCGGCGTCCTTTTTTTTAATCTCCCTCTAAAAGCAAACAACTCACGTGAAAGGCAACCGATCAATTTTTGTAACAAATCAAATCGTCCCTACCAATCTTTAATGCCTTCCAAACTCTTTCTATCCTCCTTTGGTCGTACCAAGCTTGCCTTTTTTGTGCTTTTTTTAATCTGACCGATCCAAACCTACCAAAACTACGACCAAACATATCTCTTGCTGCCTTTCTTTTATACTTGTAAAAATGTCCTATTGAACTCCACAAAATCTTCTATATGCCAAATACCGAACGACCAATTCCTGTTTTTTAATTTGGTATAGATTTCTATCATCTTTCTCTTTCCTTATTTTTTATGCAAACAGCGCACACGCAATCAGAAATCCTGAACCTTTTTTTCTCTCTCTCCCTAACAACTGATCCAATCTCTTGTATTGGACAGTACGTGACCAACATGCTTTCTTTTTCTCTCAAGAGAAAACGTTATAGTTAGTACATGATGTGACTTTCCTTGGAGTGATAAACAATCGCCCAACAACTATGTATGCTCTCTCTTTTTCCCTTCTGTTCCAACGAACTCAATCTCTCCTTTCCAACTATTTTCTCTTGCAATCCAAACTTTCCAGCTGAATGGGCTCTAAGGCTGATTTTCTCTCTCGATGATTTTTAATCTCGCTATACTTTTTTATCTCTATTTTTTTCTCTCTCTCCAAGATGAATATGGATGCAAGATGAACTGATGACATGATGACGATGAATGATAGTGATGGGTGGTGGCAGCGGAAGATGACAACAAAGTGGATAATGGTGTATGCAGATGCGGCGTGAACAAAAGGTTACCAGAACTCGAAACTCTAAAAATCTAGACACTAAAACCAGAAACTTGATACACGATGCAACCGAAAAGTCACCAATGCAAAAACTATGTGGTAATGGGGAAAAGGCTTAGACTGTCTAGGATATGATGAACTAATCCAATTTTTTTGTGGCTTTTTCTTGGACTCTAGGTATGAAGAACAAATGCAATCTAGATTATGAAAAACTAGAAAATTTTACCGAGCAACCTGAAAACTGATACCACTTGATAGAGGCGAGGGTCCTGATCTTTTGATGAGATGATAACTATCGATTTGGTGGAGACAACTTTTAGCAATCGCTAAACCAACTCCGAGAGGTTATTCATCAACCCAACCATGAAGGTATATTCCTGCAAGCAATCGAAGAAAAAGCGAGAAAATGATAAAGAAATTTAAATATTGCGAATATATATAAAGTGTTGATAAAAGTGGGATTCCAAAAGTGGCCCCGCTCTCGTTGTTGGACATAAACGAAGTACACGAAGTTGCAGTAGTGACTAACTTTTAACTAATTAAAACCCTTGGCAAACGATGCCTTAAGGGCTATATTTATAGGAGTAAGAGAGGGGAGTTCGCCCACCCTTGGCAAGGTGGGACTAAAACCCCTCCTAAGTCGTTTCCCCTACAATGTGGATTCCAAAAGTAAATTACATGGCATGGCCCAAAAATAAGGTGGCGCAACACCAATAATAAGCTATGGACAAAATTTATGAAAGGCCATCTTGTATATTTCATCCATCTTCTTGTATGTCATCATGGTGGCTTCAAAGTATGGAAATCTCCACTGGAACCTCCATTCTTGTTCTCTTCGCACGCACCTTCATCTTCGTGCTTGATCATGATCCAATGTTCATCCTTCTTCTCCGTGCTAGGCCCTTCAATTGTAATCAACACAAATGTATCTAAGTTAGGCAGCATCATATTGTCATGAACACTATAAACATTACCAAGAAACGGAAGTACCTGATAATATAACTAGCGTGCGCGAGGTCTATTAATCGATCCAATAGGTATAACAATAGGGCCCGTGGGTGTAAATATGGTAGTCATGTCCTCATCAATATAGTAGGAGCAGCTCATAGAAATTCATCATGTAGCAACAACAACTCATAGCAATTTATCATATAGCAGCAGCAGCTCATAGCAATTCATCATAAAGCAGCAAGAACATCAGCTCATAGGAATCCATCATATAACAACAACAACATATCATAGCAATTTAGCATATAGCAACAGCAACAGCTCATACCAATTCATCTTATAGCAGCACCAACAACTCATAGCAATTCATCATATAGCACAGTAGAAAGGAAATTTAGCAAAAAATCAGAGGTGATCCTCACCTTGTTGGATGAGCTCATCCCACAATAGCACCTCAAGGCCACGACCTAATAGGAGGGGAGGCGGAATGAGGTGCCTTCTGCCGGAGTGGGGCGTCGGCCGTAGTTGTGTGGTGACCGCCGGAGTAGAGCATTGGACAAACCATAGCGGAGCAGCTGCTAGAGACGATGAGAGTGAGGGATGGCACCAGAGGGAGGCCAGCTAGGGAGATGGGGCCCCTGCCCGCAGGCCATGTAGCCTAGCTGGAAAGAGCATCATCGAGGAGCAGGCCATGTAGCCTAGCTGGAAAGAGCATCATCGAGGAGCAGGCCAGATAGACCTGTGGCGACGGCTCGCTTGATGAACCCTAGCGCTGCATGCAGGGGATCGAGGTAGAGGGAAAGGGGAGAGGAGATACGAGTGGGCAGGGCAATGAACGCTTGCACGTTTTTTTTTACTTTGGGGGTCAGGTGTGACGCGGCCGTGAGCAATGGTATTTTGAGTGTAATATAAGCACACAACAGAGTCACTTTGCTATTCCCCTTCCCTTCAATTTTAAGTGAGCTTTGATGACCCACACGTATAGGTGATCAATCATAGTCCTTTCAATAAGTAAGAGTGTCGAACCCAACGAGAAGCAGAAGGAAATGACAAATGGTTTTCAGCAAGGTAATTTCTGCAAGCAATGAAATTGTCGATAAAAAGTTGTTTGATAGAAAGATAATTTGTAAAAAGTAACAAGTAGCAATAGTAACAATAAGTGAAGCAAGGTTGCCCAATACTTTTTGTAGTAAAGGACAGGCTGAAACGGTCTCAGATAATAAGTAAAACGTTCTTGAGAACACATGGGAATTTCATCTAGTCACTTTCATCATGTTGGTTTGATTCGTGTTCGCTACTTTGATAATTTGATATGAGGGTGGGCCGGTGCTTGGGTGCTGTTATTACTTGAACAAGCCTCCCACTTATGATTAAACCCCTCACAAGCATCCGCAACTACAAAAGAAGTATTATGATAAAACCTAACCATAGCATTAAACATATGGACCCAAATGAGCTCCTTACGAAATAGCACATAAACTAGGGTTTAAGGTTTTGTTACTCTAGAGTCGACGTTCACATAACACCACTAAGGGAATCACAACATACATCAAAATATCGAACGAATACCAAATTCACGTGATATATTGCAACATGACTTCTCCTGTGGCCTCAAGAACAAGGGCAACTACTCAGAAATGATATTCATGCTCAAGATCAGAGGAGTAATAAATATCATAATGGATCTGAATATATAATCTTCCACAAAATAAACCATCTAGCATCAACTACAAGATGTAATCAACACTACTAGTCACCCATAGGTACCAATCTGAAGTTCTGATAGAAAGTTTGCACACAAGAGATGTCGTGGGAAACCACGGCCCACTATGGGACCGATGGCCCCTTGCTGGTTTGACAGGGGGGATGTCGCGTTGCACAAAGAGCAGAAGAACGTGCGGCAGTGCGGCAGCAATCACACAAGCGGTTTTACCCAGGTTTGGGCCCCCGTGAGGCGTAAAACCCTACTCATGCTTTGGTGGATTGATGGTGAGGCATAGTACACTGCCCAGTAGGGGTTGCCTCAGGGCAACAGTGGCTACGCGCGTATGGGTGTGTGTTTTCCAACCTTCCAACCCTTTCTACGATTGCCATGGGCCTCCTTTTATAGATTATGGGTTCACCACAATGGCAAAACCGTCATTATGGATTGATAAGATAACAAACAGTTCTTTCATAACTAACTCTGTAGGCTGACAGGGTGCATTAAATGCACTGCTTAACGTCATGTCATTGGCTACCCGGCAAGCCTTGCCGGGCTGTTTCACCAGCTCCATGTCTGCTCGCTTGACACGTTGTAGGACGGGCGTCATATGTAGGCATTTCCTGTAGAAAGAGGCCGCCATGTGGCAAATGGCTGCCACTCAGTCACTTCACAGCTTGACACCGCACTGATTGACAATGTGGGTCGTGGCAAAGTGGTTGGGTGAGGTGGTTTTGCCTCCGTGAGCCCCGGCAGGCCCTGCCGGGACGTCTTCTTCTAGGGGTGACCCCGTCCTTATCAAGCTCGCCTGCCCGACAAGGGAGGCTTTTCTCCTGATGGTGTCTTGTCTCTCTAGCTTGATCTTGGTCCTCTTAATCTGCATGTTGGTCTTTCGAAGCTCTTGGTCTCTTGTACTCTGGCATGACCTAGTGTTGTGATCTTGTTCCCGTGCCTGTGCATAGTCTAGGCAACAGACCTAGGGTTTATTGCACCAACATATGCCCTCGGGCCTGCCCTGATCACGCAGTTGAGCATCATCGGGGTAAGCCCTAATAAGTGCACAGGAAGGGGTGCTGAAGAGGCTGGCCTCTTGGAGTATTCTTTACTTCTTCATTAGCCTTGATTCTGGGCCGTTTTCCGGTTTCCCCGCGCGTCGTGCGCAACAATGTGGAAAAACTTTGATCATGGCCCGCGGATTCCCCATGCCCCATGATCACGGGGCGGAAACTCCCATCCCACTTGCCTGCTGTTTCGCATGCACCTGCCATGTGTTCTTCATGCATTGGGCGTGGTAGGTGGTGGATGCGGGGAGCGTGGGGATGCTACATCTTGAGCACTGTGTTGGTTTTCCCTTGAAGAGGAAAGGGTGATGCAGCAAAGTAGCGTAAATATTTCCCTCAGTTTTTGAGAACCAAGGTATCAATCCAGTAGGAGACTACACACAAATCCCTCATACCTACACAAACAAATAAGAACCTCGCAACCAACGCGATAAAGGGGTTTTCAATCCCTTCACGGTCACTTACGAGAGTGAGATCTGATAGAGATAATAAGATAAATATTTTTTGTATTTTTATGATATAGATTGAAAGTAAAGATTGCAAAATAAAATAGATTGGAAACTTATATGATAAAAGATAGACCCGGGGGCCATAGGTTTACTAGTGGCTTCTCTCAAGATAGCATAAGTATTACGGTGGGTAAACAAATTACTGTCAAGCAATTGATAGAAAAGTGCATAATTATGAGAATATCTAGGCATGATCATGTATATAGGCATCACGTCCACGACAAGTAGACGAAAACGATTCTGCATCTACTACTATTACTCCACACATCGACCACTATCCAACATGCATCTAGAGTATTAAGTTCATAAGAACAGAGTAACACATTAGGCAAGATGACATGATGTAGAGGGATAAACTCAAGCAATATGATATAAACCCCATATTTTTATCATTGATGGCAACAATACAATACGTGCCTTGCTGCCCCTGCTGTCACTGGGAAAGGACACCACAAGATTGAACCTAGAGCTAAGCACTTCTCCCATTGCAAGAAAGATCAATCTAGTAGGCCAAACTAAACTGATAATTCAAAAAGAATTGCAAATATAACAAATCATACATAAAAGATTTCAGAGAAGAATCAAATATTGTTCATAGATAAACTTGATCATAAACCCACAATTCATCGGATCTCGACAAACACACCGCAAAAATAATTACATCGAATAGATCTCCAAGAAGATCGAGGAGAACATTGTATTGAGATCCAAAGAGAGAGAAGAAGCCATCTAGCTAATAACTATGGACCTGAAGGTCTGTCGTAAACTACTCACACATCATCGGAGAGGCTATGGTGTTGATGTAGAAGCCCTCGTGATCGATTCCCCCTCTGGCGGAGCTCCAGAAAAGGACCCAAGATGGGATCTCTTGGGTACAGAAGGTTGCGGTGGTGGAAATAGGGTTTCGTGGTGCTCCCGGATGTTTTTAGGGTATATGGATATATATAGGAGGAAGAAGTAGGTCGGTGGAGCTGTGAGGGGCCCACGAGGGTGGGGGCGCGCCTGGGGGGGAGGCGCGCCTCCTTGCCTCGTGGCCTCCTCGCTTCTTTCTTGTCGTCTACCCCAAGTCCCCTGGATCACGTTGGTTCCAAAAATAACTCTCCCGAAGGTTTTATTCCGTTTGGATTCCATTTGATATTCCTTTTCTGTGAAACACTGAAATAGGCAAAAAACAACAATTTGCACTGGGCCTTGGGTTAATAGGTTAGTCCCAAAAATAATATAAAAGTGTATAATAAAGCCCATTAAACATCCAAAACAGATGATATAATAGCATGGAACAATCAAAAATTATAGATACGTTGGAGACGTATCAGGGCATGATTGCCAAGGTCGAAAAACTGATCGTCGATGGTTGGAGGAGAGGGTCGGCTTTGATTCCTAGAGTCACGGAAGGTGCAGGGAGGCCGCATTGGAGGAGCGGGGCGGCCATTTCCTGCATGAGAGGCCGTCCCCCTGCCTCGTCCTCTATAAGAGGGGTCAGGGGCGGTGCTTCTTCACACATGCTTCTTCTTCTTCTACTATGCAACCTTTCCCTTTTATTCATGGTGAGGAGACGAGGGCGTGGCGGTGTCCCAGCGGTGGCGACGAGGGCTTATACTCGATAGTGCATCCCTCTCTTCCGGATCCTGCGGCGGTGGAGCCCGCCGTTAGAGGAGGAGGGAGAGGGCGAGGCCGAGGTCATCGTGGTGCTCGAGGAAGAGGATGGCATGGCGGTGCCTTGGCTGCGCCCCCGCCAGCGGCTCTTCCTCCAATGGAAGGCAACGTCGGGGATCAACCTCGAGAATTCATCATAAGGCTGTACAAGCCTCCGTGTGGCCACCTTCGCTTCCCTACTCCATTCGCGCAGGAGATGTTTCTCGAACAACCACATGCTCTAAGGTTGCATATGAGGGGTTGTGGGAATGGTGGCATGTGGGTTGATGTCGACTTCCCTGCCCCTCATGTGATGTACCTCTGTCATGGTTGGAAGACCTTTGCTCGGTCCCACGGCTTCTGGGAGGGGCATGTTCTCCAGTTCAAATTAATGGAGAGCAGCCTACTCTCCGTCAGATCTTTCGGCATTCAGGAGGTCGCTTATGGTGCTGCGCAGACAGCTCAACTGACGACGAAAGCTCCTCCTCGAGCAAAAGCAACAAGGAGGACAGTGACTGCGATGATGACGACAGTGGGCGGGAGGGCGAAGACTCTGACTCTAGCTGAATGTCGCCCGCACCATCTTCATCAGGCAGCAGCACCATCATCTGCACATGCATCTTCTTCCCGGCAATGCGATTTGCTAGGGACTTGGATACAGGGGTGGAGGTGGTGCCTCCCAGCTTCCTCCAACAGCCTTCCAGCTGGACCCCTGCAGGCTTCCTGTCGACCTGCTGCTCCGTTAGCCCTACCGTGTCCTGTTGGCTCTGGTGGTGGCGGTTGACGGGCCGCCTCTGTCATGCTCTCCATCGACGCGTTCCCTGGTGCTCCCCCGCCCCCGTCAGGCTACATCTCCTGGAGCCCGACGAGAACATGCTAGACTTCTACCCAGGCACTCCTTTTGCCCTCCCTGCCTTTGACCGCCGTGCCTAGAAGGAGAGGGACAAGAAAGGGCATTACAGAGCACTTATTTTTTCGATCTTAAATCTGTAGGCACTTGCCAAATTTTAATTCAAATAATGGAATCTCTCGAGTCCATGTTTGTGTTCTGTAATGCTTGAAATTGTATGATCAGCATATTAATGAAAAAGATGAACCTTGCCAGGAGCTCATGCATGTATATGTCCATGCAGAGGTGGGATGCCTCCTTGTTTTAAACAAACGAGTTTTCCCCGGTAGGCTATCCTGCCGGTACCATTTTGATTTTGTTGTCGGGGACCTGAACCTTCTCGGCAAAAAATAAAGGGACCAGCCCCCCACCAACTCTTTTCCATCAAAGGCCACTACGACCACCCTGGCAGAAGCAACGTTTGAGCCGGGGTGGGAGCACCTAAGTTTCGAAGAGCGGCGAGGTTTTCTTATGCACAAGTTTCAGCTTACAGAACACTTATGGACAAGAGGTAGGACTTATCTGTTTGGCTTGCCGAGGATCACAGTGCTGGGATATCTCCTCAACTCCTTGTTGAAGCCAAGTTCACCGCAAGAAACCCGCAGATTCATGCAGGATGCGATCCTATCTATATGCATATGCAAATGCTCATGAAATGCTTATGCAATGATCTTGGAATGCTTATGCATGCAACTTGGTTGCCCCCCAGCGCTTCGTTTATTTTTCTCTTGCTCAGGGTCATCACCATTGGTTTGTACAACGGGTTACGTGCAACTGAGGCAAGGCCTGTACAAATGGGTGGCTGCCAGGCAGGGCCCGACAGCCGCGCCTTGCGGGTAGAACTTGCGGAGATGCTCAATATTCCATGAGTTTTGCAATATAATGCCATCTCTGGTTTCCAGACGGACTGCGCCGGGTCTGGTGACTCGTACTACCCTATAAGGGCCTTCCCACTTCGGTGACAACTTGTTTGTACCCTTGGCGGACTGAACGCGCCTAAGGACAAGGTCGCCTTCCTCAAAACACCGGGCATGAACCCTGCGTCTATGATAGCGATGCAGGGCTTGCTGATAGCATGCAACACGCATAGCAGCCCGGAGACGGTTCTCCTCGAGTAGCACAACATCTTCATGCCAGTGCTGATCTTGCGCTACTTCATTGTAGGCAAGCACTCGAGGTGACCCGTAAATGAGTTCCGTAGGGATAACTGCTTCTGCCCCATAGACTAGGGAGAAGGGAGTCTGCCCGGTAGCTCGATTTGGTGTCGTTCTGAGGGACCATAGAACTATCGACAACTCATCGATCCACCGCCTGGCGTGCTTCTGCAGCGTATCAAAGGTTCTTGTCTTGAGTACTCGCAGCAGTTCAGCGTTTGCCCTCTCAGCTTGCCCATTACTCCTGGGATGTGCAACAAAGGCAAATGAGATCTTGCATCCAAGGGCATGAACATATTGCATGAAGGCACGACTCGTGAACTTGGTGCCGTTGTTGGTAATGATCCTTGTCGGGACTCCAAAGCGGCACACCAATTCTTTGAAGAACTTGATAGCTGACTGAGAAATCACCTTTTTCACGGCAGTCACTTCTGGCCACTTTCTAAACCTGTCGATAGCAATGAACAGGAATTCAAAGCCCCCGATTGCTTGCGGGAAGGGGCCGAGGATATTGAGCCCCTAGACTGAAAATGGCCATGACAAAGGGATTGTCTGTATAGCTTGGGCGGGCAAGTGGATATTCTTGGAATGGAACTGGCAGGCTTCACATTTGGTAACTAGCTCGACTGCGTCTTGGAGGGTTGTGGGCCAATAGAATCCTTGCCAGTATGCTTTCCCAACTAATTCCCTTGATCCAATGTGGGAGCCGCACATGCCTTTGTGTATCTCAGCCAGCAGTTCCTTTCCTTCTTCCCGGCAGATGCACTTCAATTTCACATTGTTGGTCCTTCTGTACAGAGTGTCATCGACAAACTGGTACATACTGGCCCTCAAGGCTACTCTTTCGGCTTCATCTTGATTCCCGGGAAGCTCTCCAGTTTGGAGGAAGTGGACTATGTGCCTTGCCCAAGTTGGAGCCTGGGGCTCGACAACGACGACTAGCGGCACCTCCTGTACTATGGGGGCACATTCCTCGTTCGTGGGAACCATGGGCCTTGCTAGAGGGTGCGGCCCCGCTGGTAGCAAGGAGTTGTTTCCAGCAGGGTCTCTACTAGGAGCGGATGGCTCTACCAGGAGAGGCTTACTGGGGTCCAACTTTCTCCCTTTCTAGGCCATTGTTGCTGGGGATACGGAGGGTTGAGTAAGATGGAGTACAAAACTCCCTGGTTCCACAGGAAGCTTTTGCGCAACACTCTTTGACAGATGATCAGCTATGCTATTTTCCGCACGGGGTATGTGCTTGGTTTGTAATCCTCAGAGTGTTCCTCCAATCTTCTCACTTCCTCAACGTATGCCTCCATTAATGGGCTTTGATAATCCTTGTTGACTTGTATCACCACGAGCTGTGAATCTCCTCAAATGATCAGTTTCTTAATTCCAAATTCTATGGCAATCCTGAGCTTGGTAAGGATCCCTTCATACTCTGCTATATTGTTGGTCTCCTCTTCCTAGGCAAAATGCATCTAGACAATGTACTTCAAGTGCTCCCTGGAGGGGGCGACAAGAAGCTCGCCAACTCCTACACCTTGTAGGGAAAAAGGCAACATTGAAATATATAATCCATTCTTGGGACGATTCCTTGCCGGGGATAACTATCTCTGGTACTTCCTCATCAGGGGTTGGCGTCCATTCTGCAATGAACTCTGCCAATGCCCTGCTCTGGATAGTTGACGTGCTCTCAAATTTCAAACCAAGACTGGATAACTCCAAAGCCCACTCCTATATTCTGTCGGTAGCCTTAGGGTTTCGGAGTATCCTTTGCAACAGGAAACGAGTGACAACCGTAATCTCGTGGGCTTGGAAGTAGTGGCGAAGTTTCCTTGAGGCCATGCTAAGACCAAAGATCAACTTTTGCACGGCAGAGTATCTCGATCTAGCCCCCTATAATAAGGAGCTGACGAAGTACACTGGGCGCTGCACCACTTTCTTCCTTGCCGTGTCCTTGGGGTTGCTCTCATTGTCGTGCTCACTTCGGTCATGATCCCTCTCTGGCTTTGACTGTCCCGGTTCACTCTCTGCTTCATCCACTTCCCGCTGTGCCACCAAGGCTGCGCTAACCACTTGGTTGGTTGCTGCTAGGTATTGCAACAACGACTCTTGTGGCTTGGGGGCAACCAAGGTAGGCATAGAGGACAAGTAGGTCTCCAACTCTTGCAAAGCTGCACCTACTTACGGATTCCACTTCATGGGCCCTGCCTTGTTCAAAATTTTGAAGAACGACAGGGCGCGCTCGGCAGACTTGGAGATGTATCTGCTTAGTGCAGTAACATATCCTGTCAGATGCCTCACATCCTTGACTGTCCTTGGTGCTTGGATCTGCTCAATAGCTTTAATCTTTTAGGGGTTGGCTTTGATCCCCTGATGGGACACAAAGAACCCAAGCAGCTTGCCAGAGGGAATGCCAAACACACACTTCTCCGGGTTGAGCTTCAAGTTGATCTTGCGCAGATTAGCAAATGTCTCCTCCAAATCCTGAATAAGGGTGGCTCTATTCTTGGTCTTGACCACAATATCATCCATATAAGCTTCAATGTTTTTGTGTAGTTGTGGCTCAAAACAAATCTGGACTGCCCTTGCAGAAGTGGACCCGACACTCTTTAATCCAAATGGCATGCGGATAAAACAGTACGTACCACATGGAGTGATGAACGATGTCTTCTCTTCGTCTTCCTTGGACATGAAGATTTGGTGATACCCAGAATATGCATCCAGAAAGGAGGGAAAATCGAAGCCTGAAGTGGAATCCACAATCTGATCGATGCGTGGCAAGGGAAACGGGTCTTTCGGGCAAGATTTGTTGAGATCTATGAAATCTATGCAAAGCCTCCACTTCCCGTTAGCCTTCTGGACTACCACTGGATTTCCCAACCATGTGGGATGTAGCACTCCTCTAACCAAACCAGCTGCCTCAAGTTTCTTGATCTCTTCCGTAATAAACTGCTATCTCTCCAACGCCTGCTTCCAAACTTTCTGCTTGACAGGTCGGGCGTGTGGGCAGACAACAAGGTGGTGCTCGATTACTTCCCTAGGAACACAGGGGATATCAAATGGTTGTCAGGCAAACACATCGATATTCGACCGCAGGAAGGTAACGAGCGTGCTTTCCTATTTTTCATCGAGGGTGGCGCTAATAGTGAAAGTACCATTAACGCCAGCCAGCCCTGCCGAGACCTTCTTCACTTGGGGTGTTGTGACCTTGGATCTCTTACTGTTAGAACTCTTTGGCAAGTCATCAACAGGTGCAGCGCACTCCGAAGAGATACGCTTCCCAGATTCCTTGCCAGTGTCCTTACTATGCTTCTTCTTTCCTTTGTCCTCCTTGGCGGGAAGTGTTGCTGCCATTGCCTCAGCCATGACTGCGTCCCGGTACATCTTGTCCATGCAAATGATTGCATCCTTCTTGTTTGATGGGATGGTAATGACTCCCACAGGCCCAGGCATCTTCAAGGTGCTGTAGGCATAGTGGGATGCCGCCATGAATTTAGCCAGCATTGGGCATCCAAGAATCCCATTGTACGGTAGGGGGAGGTCAACCACATCAAACACAATCTTCTTAGTCCGGTAGTACATCTCTCCCCCAAAACGTCACCGGCAGCATGATCTTTCCCTTAGGATGACTCCTGCCGGGATTAACTCCTTGAAGCATGTCAATGGCCTTCAACTCATCTTTTGGTATCTAAAGTTTGCTGATGACTACTGGGGAAATTAGATTCAACCTGGCCCCGCCATCCAACAACATTTTTGTGACCTTGAGGTTGCGAATTGTTGGAGAGACCAACAATGGCAAACATCCTACTGCGGTGGTACGGTTAGGATGATCCTCTTCGTCAAAGATGATGGGAGTGCGTGATCATTTGAGAGGCTTCCGGGCCTCTGGCGCTACTTCCACGACATTGACTTCTCGTGCCCACCGTTTGAGCTGGTGGTGAGAGGTGTGCAAAGATGCACCCCCGTTAATGCATAGGGCATCAGTGGCCTTCTAAAACTCCTTCTCACTGGTTTCCTCTTCATCCCCTCCATCGCTTTCATCATCACAGGTGTCCTTCTCTCGACCTCTGGCGGGTTATCCTTGGTTCCGGAAGGGTTTGCCGGGGAGATTTACTTCACCGCCTCGGCCCTTACTGCCAGCGACATTCTGACCCTTTTCCTTGTCGCGCTTCTCATATTCTGCTCTCTGTCTCTTAACAAGCTGCTCAACCTGATAACATTCTTGAAGGTCGTGGCCTTTGGTCCGATGAATCTTGCAATACGGCCAACCACCTTTCCCGGCCTTCTCAGCAGATGCGGCCTCCCGGCAGTCAGCGCACATGGCAGCTTCCTTGCTGGGGACCTCAGCCTTGGCCTTCTTGCCAGTACTAGGTGTACCCAATCCTTCAACAGTCATCACTGCCTTATCCTTCTGCCTCTTACTACGCTTCTTGCTCTTCTTCTGACTGGTTGATTCAGCATCATCCTCTGAATCGACATTGGTGCAATCTTCCTCTCTAGGAAACTTCCATCCCTCCTCCATTCAAGTACACTCATCCACCAAGGTGTAGAGCTCCTTCATAGTCTTGGGCAACCGCACGTTCATCTTGGAACGGATTCAACGGTTGCGCACATTAGACTAGAAGGTACCTATCACAGCTGCTGGATGTATATTTGGGATGTTCCTATTGTTGGAGATATGCCCTAGAGGCAATCATGTATGATGATATTTCCTATGTGTTTATCAATAAAGATAGTCCTTGGACATTATCAATGATGTGTATCAGCAAGTACGTGACTTGTTTGTGGGACTATGCATTGTATGATGACTGTCCTAAAAGGTCCCTTGTCGAAAGGGCTGTGTGGACGCACAGCCGACTAGACTAGCATATGACACGGTCGATGGCTTGGTCTCACTAGCCATGGAGCACTGGATGCTAACCAGATAATATGGACTCGGAAGGATCTGGTCAGATTCGACGTAGTCGGATCCGAGTTGAGATAAGGTCCGAGTCAAACAGACCCAACTATGAGACACAGCGATATGTCATCTGTAAGTCTCTAGTACAACATAGGTTCTATGTCCTAAGACCTGAGCTGGCGCATGTACTCGGGATGGTGACAGACTTGCTTTGGGCCAACCAAATGCTACTCCGTGACTGGGTAGTTACAAAGGTAGGTTTCGGGCTTGTCCAGACCCATGCTGCAAGACATGGTCGAGCAAGATGGGATTTGCCCCTCCGATTAGGAGAGATATACTCTGGTCCCCTCGTGTGATCCGACCGGGATAAGCATGGCCATGCGACAAGGATTATGAGATAATCTGGTTTGTGGTCGGCATCATTGGAACGAGAAAGAGGTCGGGCTAGCACAAGGATGACAGACTCACCATGAGCCTGACAACATATATCGTGTAGCAAAAGAAATGGAAGTATGATGTACGGGTTTGCCTAACCAGCTTCATAGTCTGCTTGGTGTTCGACATGCCTTGCTAGGGGCTGCTACCAACCATGCAGTTTGGAGGTGATCCGAATTGCGACCAAGCGGGCTTGAACCTAAGGGGTCGGGCGCTTAAGGGAAGGAACCTACGAGGTTGGATCCGAGGACACTGGTCGGATGTGATCCGAGCTGTGTTCGGATTCTAGCTGAGTAGACTTGTGGGCTTTAGGGTCCGTGCGAGGCCCAAGTGTTGAGCCCACGACATACGTCTATATAAAGTGGGGGTCCGGCACACTCATGGGATTGATTGCTTCAGCACTGTCACTAGGGTTTGCATGTGTTGTGAATAGACACCTCCACTCATCGTCGATTGTGTTATCGGACCTAGCAGTCCGCCACACGATGTTCCTCCTGCACGCGCGGATACCGTTAGAGGCGGTGCACTTGGGCCGCTTCGGCGAACCTGTATGAGGGATCCGACGACCGGCTGTTCGAGGGAGATCGGACGAGGAGGAGACGATTCACGCGGACACGCTGCCCCAACTCTTCTTCCGCTGCACGGCACTGTGTGTCTAGTGGTAACGATCTGTGATTCATCTCCCGTAGCATGTTCTTGGTTGTTCTGCGCGTAGGGAAAATTTTATTTGTAGTCGACACACCCTACCATATAATCCAACACCTATGGACCTTGCTGAATCTCTGTAAATACATACGGAGAGTCTCTCCTTCCTTCTGTTGGAGAAGCTGCAAATCGCTGGGTCAGCCTGGCTCTTGATGGCCGCAGTGAAGGCGCCAATGAATTCGTGGCACAAGTCAGCCCATGACGAGATAGTGTTCTCCAACAGGTGCATCAGCCGAGACCTCACATTGGACTTGAGAGCCAAAGGGAAGTAGTTGGCAAACACGTGATGGTGTAGATGCTCAGAAATTCTGTTGGGTTCAACCTCCCATCGTACTTCTCAGATATCTCTAGCTTGAACATGCGAACGGATGGCCAACAGACTTGCCGAAGCTCACGTGTAAAGATAGGGCGTCCAACCTCGAAAGGTAGGCACTCGCCAATACTGAGCGCAGGCTCGTCGACATCGGGGCCATTACATCCATTGGTTCGATAGTGGTCGTTGCGGTGTTGCTCGACGACGACGCGCGGGTCTCCCACCCACCTATCCTCCTGGGCTCACTGCCAGCCTGGACGTGCTTGAGGGTCAGAAGAGGCCATCGAGATGTCGTGAGGTTCTTGATTCTGCTACACCCACACTAGCTATCATGGCGGGGAGTGCACCGTGGGGGTGCCCCCTTCCGTACGGCCAGCAGCATGGGCCGTGGTCGTCGCTTGGGGAGGCCATGGCGGGCTAGCTTGCTGCGAGCACCCAGCCTCGGTGAAACAAGCAGACTTTGGATGGTGGCATGCCATTTGTCCATCTGCTCGGCCATTGGTGGAAACCTCAGCAGCAGCAGAGCCCGCACCATGGACTCCGTGGCTGTACTTGGCATGGGTGATGATGAAGTAGATCGCACCGTCGCCCGTCTCCTGATTGTGCCAGCGGAAGCAGTACCGCGCCCCTACTGTTGTGGGGCGGCCACCTCGATGGCAGGCTGGCGCGGCAAAGGCCCTCGAGGGCCAACGGCTCCATCGGGCGCAGCGACTTGGTTGACCTGTCCGGGGAAGGCGCACGCGCTGCGGTTGTTCCCGTGGTGGGGGCGACCGGAGGGCGGCAGTTCACCCTAGACTGAGCGCCATTGCTACGGTTGTGCCCGTCGGCGGGAGGAAGGGGCACAAATGGAATAACCCCTTCACTCGTACCTTGTGGAGCGTGGCTGTAAGGGGCGTTGCTGATGTTGTTCTGCTCCGATGTTTCACGCTCCTGTGTCGGCTGCGGGGGAAGTGGTAATGGTGCCGCCTGCACCGACCACATCCCCAGCAGCATCCACGTCCTCGTGTGCCTCCGCACCCCGCGACATTAGAGGCCGCGAGCGGCGGAGCCTTCAAGGTGGATGGATGAGCCGAAGCACCGGATTTCTTCTTGGGCACCATGGTCGATGGCGCCGTCGAAGGTGAAAACGGTGATGAAGATGTCACGCTGCGTATGCCTTCAGGTTCGCGCAAGCGATCCCCCTACCTGGCGCGCCAAAGATGTTGTGGGAAACCACGGCCACCTATGGGACCAAGGGACCCTTGCTGGTTCGGCAGGGGAGATGTCGCATTGCACAAAGAGCAGAAGAACGTGCGGCAGTGCGGCAACAATCACACAAGCGGTTTTACCTAGATTCGGGCCGCCGTGAGGCATAAAACCCTACTCTTGTTTTGGTGGATTGATGGTGGAAGAATGATGGTGAGGCGTAGTACACTGCCTGGCAGGGGTTGCCTCAGGGCGACAATGGCTATGCGCGTACGGGTGTGTGTTGTCCAACCTTCCAACCCTTTCAAAGGTTGCCATGGGCCTCCTTTTATAGATTAAGGGTCACCACAATGGCAAAACAGTCTATGGACTGATAAGATGGCAAACAGTTCTGTCATACCTAACTCTACAGGCTGACATGGTGCATTAAAACACACCGCTTAACGTCACGTCATTGGCTGCCCAGCAAGCCTTGCCGGGCTATTTTGCCAGCTCCCCGCCTACTCGCTTCACACGTTGCAGGACAGGTGTCATCTATAGGCATTTCCTATAAAAAGAGGCCACCATGTGGCAAATGGCTGCCACTCAGTCACTTTGCGGCTTGACACCGCACTGATTGACCACGTGGGTCGTGGCAGAGTGGTTGTGTGAGGTCGTTTTGCCTCCGTGAGCCCGGGCAGGCCCTGCCGGGACGTCTTGGACGTGTTCTTCCAGGGGTGACCCCGTCCTTGTCGAGCTCGCCTGCCCGGTAAGGGACACTACTAGGGAAAAGCCTAGCAGCAGCGAGGGTTTTGGGCCTCTCAGTAGCGCGGGTGCCGGTGCTACTAATAAGGCGCTACAGCTAACGTATAACAGTAGCGCCTGTTGTCCCACGCTACTGCTATACATGAATAGTTGTAGCGCTCTTTGGGAAAGAGCGCTACTGATATTATCTGCAGCGCTGTTTGCTGGGACGCGCTACTGGTAAGGAGGCGCTACTGCTAAATTTCCCCCCTCGCTACTACTAGTTTATTTAATAGTTTTTTCCTACATATTTGTTTTGTATTTGTTTTGTATTTGAATAGGCTTTATATAATAATCTTTAGCATATCATACACATAGAAATGTAATCATAGCATATACATACAATTAGTCTCATCAAATCATGCCATCATCATAATCATCATCCAACACAAAGTGGTCTCTCGTCATCATCTCGAAAATAGCAATACAAGTCTCGATTACTTGCAAATACATCGTCATCCATCTAAACAATGATATACACGAGAAGTTCTATCACTTTGAGAACATGAGTTCGTATCCCTCTCTCGCATTAGCGTGAACCTAAACTAACTAATGCATGTCGCTCGGAAACCGGAAACCGGTACACCTGGGCGGCCTGACACTCTGGCCACTTGTCGTATATATACTCCTGGCGTAGCACTTCTTCGCCATCTATGATCTATGCACCTGCATCATCACATGAGTCGATGATATGCAACATATATAGTTGAGCAACAGAAAGAGACAGACTTGGCAAAAATAGAAACAACATATCATAAGCATAAATAACAAAGTTCATCGTACCCCAAAATGCCGTAACTAGAGTGATTTTCGCTAGTCTAGGAGGAGGACGGTTTAATTACATCACAAATAAAGTTTCACCATGCATAACCCAAAGTTTTTTCATACAGAAAGTATGGACTAAACAGACACATTGTCATATATCGACAATCACTCCAACATGTCGTTCCATCCATCCAAGTCAGGGAGATAGTCCCCGAGCCTAGTGAAAGGCTTCAGGTCGAGACGCTGAGAGGCTATCCATGTTCGGACGTCTTCCCGCGACATTTGTCCTTCTCCGTAGAACATCCCTGTTTTTCCGACGACCTCCTTCGTGATGATTTGGGGAAGTTCGCGCTGGATGTTATAGAACTCAGCTTGAAGTCGATGATCCTCGATATCTCCTATGTCCTTTGCCCATTGCAGAATATGGGCATCGCCGGAAGAAGGTGCCATGCGAAGGTTCTGGTGATCCTGTCTGTCTCTAGCATGTGGTGTAGGACATAGAATCCATCATTAAGAGAATCGTTCGGTTGCTGGATGCAGCAGAAGTCGGTCTTATGGCCGAAGGCGACCCTGCCGCCCCTTATCTTCTTGTCCCTGACCTCTCCACCCATTGATTGGTAGTAATACATAGCACTGTCGAGAACATCCTTGATGTTCTTCGACGAGTCCAAGTAAAGAGCGTGGGAGAATCGGGGGTAGAAGATGATGAGGACGGCGCGCCCACTGCTGCGCAAAATAAGTCCTCAAATTAATTAGCCTCCACCGTGCAAATGACTGATTGAAATCGAAGGACGAAGGATAGCAGCGCAGAGGACTTACATGGGATGATAAGGCACGAGAATCGCCCCCTTGTCATTATTGGCGAGCATGAAACTGACGATGTAATCCCTCGTGTATTCACGGTGATTTGCGCAGACTCCCAAGAAGCCCCCGTGCATGTAGTACGGGTCAGCGACACAGATATGAGATATCTGCTCAACCCCGATGATGTAGTTAATGTGCAAGGCATAAAGGCGGACAAACGTAAAATCCAGCTTCTTCACGTGAAACATGTCGAATATGTAATCGAATCGGAGGAAGAACTTATCCGCGGGGAAGCTGTCGACGTACGACATTTGCCGCGGAACGTTAACCACGTAGAGTGGGTATCCTGGATCTTTCGAGGCGATGAGGTCTTTCTCTACCCGCAGCACATCGTCATGAAGTCTCTTTAGATCGCCGAATCTGGCCCGTAACGCTGTTGCAGGTAGGATTGGTTGGCCGGGGATATGGCATTTATCCGCATCGGGGATATCTATACGTTCCTGAAGCCGAGGCTGCTGAGGCGGCTGGATCATAGAAACATCTTTTTTGCCTTTCCTCGCTCTCTTCCTAAACTTCTTTACTACCGGAAGGTCATCCATAATATGTTGAGACGGCAATTCAGGCACCGACTCATGACGCTCAAACCCTGAGGAGGCGCCAGTATAGACATACTGTTCAGCAGCGCCATCGTCGTCCTCATCCTCATCCATGGCGACATCATCAGCGACTAATGGAGCCTCCTCCTTACCCCGTCCGCTATCACCCAACCAGACACCCGACGCTAATTGGCTAGGTGGGTTGTTGATGTTCATACCTTGCTAAGGCTGCGTGCTCGTGGGTGTGCTCCCGGCCGCCTCTAGACGAAGCAGACTCTTTGGCCACAACAGGACCCACCCAGCATTGCAACAATCACCAAGCCGCCGCGGTGTCTCGTCATCATCCCCCAGTAGTACTGGAGGAGGCAAATTCTCGTGGCCCGGTTTGACACTGGCCACGGAAACCTTGAAGATGTTCGGGGGGATCGGTCGGCTGTGGAACAATGGTTCCTTCGGCTCCCTTATCGTCGCCTTCCCCACGTCCACCTTCTGGTCACCGATGGTGTACAATATGGTGCACAGGGTTTCGTCGGCCTGCAAAGAAAAGTCTGCGACGTGAGACATCCGAAATGCAACGAAAACAGGAGATGATACATTTATATTGAAGGGGGCCGGTGTGACAGATAACGTGAGGGCGTCGAACTCAGCCAAAGACGAAGCACCGCCTCGCACGTCCGGTGCGGGAGCCGGTGCAGGAGCTGGTGCGGGAGCAGGTGCAGCTGCAGGTGCTGGTGCAATGCTAGTCGAGCTGCTCCCCGCCAAAAAGTCAGCAAGGGGAAAGTCTGCTGCATTTTTTTATGGATTTTGCCTGGTCCAATTGAAAACGGCCGGAACCAAGGTAGTAGAAATATCTACAGCCACCTGTTTTGCGGCAGCTACAGCTGTTGCGACTGTCTGAGTTGATTTCTTCTCAACCGCAATCTCAACCCTCTTGTCGATGTTTTCTTCATTTAACCTTTGTCTTTCCTTTCTCTCCTCCGTGGTCTCACGGTAGTACTTCTTCCACGTGGCGCCGTCTCTGACACCGTGCACGCGTCCATACGACGGTCGAGTATCCACCGGTTGTCGTTTCAACATGTTCAACGCCCGGTTGAATGGAGTGTCCCAGTTGGACCTCTCTAATGCCTCAAACGGCGAGTCGCTTTCGGCAGCAATCCTGTGCTGCTCTCTCTACAAAAGGCACAACGATTGTTTACAAATATGACTAACGTGTGCAGTCGAATTGATCAGAAACTAAAATTACCAACAGTCTTATGAACTCCGTAATGACCGGTGTTGTCTTGTAAACCTTTTTCACTGGGTCCCAACGGTGCCGGGCCCTGAGGACGTCACGCTCCTGCTGGACGGTGAACTCCGCCAAGGGGTCTGCGATGCCCAGACTCGCGGCTTCCGCGTCCTCCTTGGCCCATTTGGACCTCTTTCCGCCATAACCATGGCTTCCGAGGTGATGACTCCCAAAGTTCCTCTCTTGAAGCAACTTCATGTACTTAGACTTTTTTTGGCATCTTTGGCCTCGCAAGCCTCGTCGAATATTTGAAACTGCTCTTCTGTGATTGTCGGATTGTCCTTTACAATCTCGGAGTAGGGTTCCTTCTTGTCGATGATCCTTGCTTTCACTCGATTTTTCCAGGCGGCCAACGCATCGCTAAACTTGGTCATGGCGTGTTTGTTTATCTTCTTCGTTGTTGGGTCCTCATCTGGATCTCTATAATCATTCTCATTCCAGCCCGGGAACAAGAATATCTGGTGAAACTTCTTTAGGAGGGAGCTCCTCATATTTTCTATCTTCTGTTGTTTCTCATAGTTGATGGTGGCGATTGTCCATACGATGCAGCATATTTGATTGCCGTAGCATCGACGCGCTTCCTCGGGCGCCGTTGGCTCAAAATTGTCGTCTTCCACTTTCGTGACCACCACTCTAGTAGTCCTGAGTTTGTTAGGAACCCGTTGCCTCTTTGCTTTCGGTTCTACACCGGCTCCACTCCCTGAGGCAGCGCCGGTCTCAGTCTCATCGCCGGTCTCAATGCCGGTCTGAGTCTGAGTGCCGGTCTCAGTCTCAGCACCGGTTTGCGTGCCGGTCTCAGTCCCCGATGCCACCGGTGGGCCCAGCAATAACATCGGTTGATCGTCGGTAAGGCTAAAAAATTCGTTTGCCACCCGGTAGGCATCGTCGCAATCACCAGAACGCTGTCCTTCAACGTTGCTAGAGATGTTTCCTATGATTAAATCTAGTCAATTAATTCTAGACCTAATAAAATGAATAATGACATAAAAAGGCCTATTGTTTTGCAGGAATGTTGACTCCTTCCTGGTGCGGCAAATCACGGGCACTCGATATGTCCTAGTTTGTAGCACAAGTCATGCCGAAATTCACGGAAAATTTCGGCATGACCTTTGCTAAAAAGTGGACAAATCGAGAACCTGAAATTTGCCAGAAAAGAAATGAATCAACATTCCGGCAAAACATCGGCCACTAAGCATCATTCCCTGGAAACAGTGTCCAAATATACACGAGCAACCACATGTCCAAATTTCGCAAGCTAATTCAAAAACAAAGTGTAGAAGAAAATTCATTTAACTACTAATAGAACAAAATTCAGTTAACTTTAGTGCTCTATAATGATGAAAGGAAAAAAATTCAGTTAACTACTAATTTAATTCATTTAGGTTATTCATTTAACATCACCTAATTAACCTATTGTACCACTAGTACTAGCAGCACTACTAACCTAATTAACCTAGCAAAACTCTAGTGCCCTAACTGAAAAACATCTAATTAACATCTACTAGTACCACTATTTCCCTAACCTAATTAACATCTACTAGTATCACTATATACTATACAAGCAGCATCTACACTAATTAAACCCTACTGCCCTAACTAACTTTTGCTCTACTAATTTTGCTCCACTAATTTTTTCTCTAAAATGCA